>NC_056745.1:1081354472-1081356972 GCF_019279795.1 Protopterus annectens
AGAGAACACTGACTTACAAAGTCTGTAAACTGATTAGGGAGCATGGGAAGAGATATCCCTATCTACGGCAATATTTAAGTACACCGATGCACACAAAAAAACACACAGACATACACACAAACACATAATACACATTAAAAAAACATAATGACTGTGTGTGTGCCATGCCATTTTGCTGTAGAGTCAAAAATGGTCAACCCTGCCAGGAACAAAACTGTGGGAGATTCTCTTCATCATTCATGTGGTCACCTTAATAGCATATGGTTTAGCCTGGATTGCTGTCTGAAGAAAGCCCTGGCAATGGTTACAATGAACACAAAGTACTTCTTTTTTCATCACTTTACAGCATTCAGCACAGTGATGGGTTGAGTGTGAGCTAACGCCTCATGACAAATTTACATATACAGCTTAGAGTGACATGGTAATTTTTAAAAGCTGATTAATTGGTCTTTAAATACAATTTCACAGCAGGAAACAAATAAAAAATCAAAAAACTGTCTGTGACTACAGACTGTATCCCAGCATGTGTTCAGCTCTGAGGCTTCAAACTAGATAATTATGCAGGATCACTGGTAAATGTCATTAACCAAAATACCAATGTAAGAGTTGTAGACACATGTGATTCTATTGTCAGTGTTGCTATGGCTCTAGAGAGATTACAAAGAAATCACTATGCCGCAAAGGGAAGCATTACTTTTTCTCATTCTGGGGAAAATGTGGACAGATGCAGTGTCTGAAATATTATGCTCCCCGAGTGTAATCAAACTTGTTGTTGTCACAGGTAAGTGCATGTTTACACAGACAGATGTCCCACTCAAGTTGTTGAAGGAGCAAACCACAGTCAGCTGTCTGCACGCATACAGGACCTGCCACATATCACATGCACAGGTGTCTCAACACCATACACTGTTAAGACTGTGACATTCTCCATGCTGGGGTGTGCAACATTCCTTCATGGAATATATGAACAGACACATGACTGTGTTCTGCAATTACATGTTCCACTACATGGGTATGTATCCTACCATTACCTCGGATAAGTTTTTACCATGGACAGAAATATTATTGGCTTCAATATTTATCTCTTTGTTTGGGGCCATCTTATGGCTGTTCAGTGCCTGTCAGCCATGACTGATATGGCAGAGAACCCCAAACCTTTTGCAGACACTCTATCCATCAGTCCACCCTGGGCTTCAGGCTACAGGTTAAGCCAGTGGCATCCCAAGTAGTGGTTGAAGTAGGTATGTGACAAGAATCCAAAATCATGATGGAAAAATACCCTCAAAAAACATATTTGCATTTATGCTGCTCAGCAGATGGAGTCTAAATCTGACACTTCACTCACTGGAAGCAGTTCTCTCCATTGTAAAAAGTGAACAATTTTGCATTCATAGAGACCTGGTTCAAGACCACAGAGTACAACCCTGGGCATACCTGCTAGTAATGATTTCCACAAGTTCAGACAGCTAGTTGAATGTGTAACTAATACAAGATGGCGGACTGCCTTTTTTTCCCTTGATAATTACCCTTATGGATTAGTTAAACTGAAAAATTCATAAGAGTTACTCTGAGTGCAGTTAACTATGAGAAATATCCATATTACAGTCATTGCAGCAACAGATACCCATGCCTTCCCTCAGATATCCATACTTCATCCTCATGTATACTTGAGTAATGCCAAACACATCCCAAATGCCTGGTTATAGTTTACTAACTACCCGTCCACAGGTAGTCAACAAATGCAAATAAAACTTAATAAGGAATACTTTGGAAGACTTAAATTAAACCCTGAAAATATCATTGACATGTAGGAACAAAATTCAAGCTAAAAAAACAATTTGCTGTTTCTGCTGTAACTTAGACTTTTGGAGTGACTGAGGGGACACAAAATGCATTGGATAGAATAAACAGGAAAACACAAAGGATGTTTCAGGCTCACCAAATGCTCAAAAAAAAAATCACTGCATACCAAGATTTCATTTTAGCCATTCTGAAGGAACTTTGGGTCTCCTTGAAATTGATTACATATATTGATCTGCAATCGTGGGAAGGCACACATATCTGCTGACCTCACAAGAACCTAACATAGAGAAAGTTTTGAAACATAAGAAGAAAAAAATCTAAGATGACTTCTCTGCTTAGTCTAGCAGAAGCATTCAAGCAGGAATGGAAATCAAACCAGAAGTAGATAAAAATCAGGCAACAACTGAATGTGCCAAAAAACAAAGGAAAGAATGCAAGGTGAACCACATGAGAAGTCAGGAAATGTGGAAAATGCATAAAGATAGTTGCAAGTATAGAAAACTTCTAGAAGAACCTCATGTTGATCATGATCGAAAACAGGAATGGTTAGGCGAATTCAAACCAAGACATGCACAGTTATTAATGGCGGCCCAAGACAGTGGGCTATGTACACGTTGGTTTACAAAGTCCATTGATGAGACATACAAATGTAGGTTTTGCAAGACAAATGTAGGTTTTGCAAGACAAATTCAGAAAT
>NC_056745.1:1082004472-1082006972 GCF_019279795.1 Protopterus annectens
CTGATAAGATCAGACCATAAACTAATCTTACTGGATATTCACATCCCGACCCCACCCCCTGCCCAGAAAACCACAGTGAAAAACTTCTCTAAAGCAAATTTCACACGCCTCAAAACCGAGGCGAATCCTTCAAAGCCCCCAGGCCTGTGGAAAATTCGGCCCAGACCGCAGAATCCTTTATAAACGCATTCTATGAACACCTTCAGGAATGCATGGATCATGCAATCCCAAATAAAACCAAGACCCAATCCTCCAAAGGCAGACATCCTGTCTGATGGACCCCAGCCATAAACAAACTATACAATAGAAGGAGGAAGCTACTACATGATAGAGCAAAATCCCAAAAAGGGAAGGCATCTCTGATCAGTATTAACAAAAAACTACGGGCACTCATAAAATCGTCTAAGGCCAGCTTTGAGAGAAAAATTGCACAGGACACTAAGGATAATCACAAGGCTTTCTTTAGTTATGTTAGGAACCTGGGTGGGAATTCCCAGATATGCTCAGAATTAGTCCAAAATGACAAAAAATACACAGAGCCCACAGACATTGCCAACATCCTAGCTGACAGGTTCAGTGCAAACTTCTCCCCCCTCTCCCCACCAAAAGGGCAAATATCTATCCCAACAGAGTGCTGCCCCCCTGACATCTCAGATGCTCAGGTAAGAGCCGCCCTCTCCAAAGCAAAAAACACAGCATCAATGGGACCAGATGGTGTCCCGGGCTGCGTCCTACATGAACTCCAAGAAGAGCTAAACCCAAACATAAAACTACTGTTCAATCTTAGCCTTACTACAGGATATGTACCCAAAGAGTGGCGTACAGCAACAGTGGTCCCTCTCCACAAAGGTGGTGCCTCAACGGATCCTGGAAACTATCGCCCCATAAGCCTGACTAGCTTGGTCTGCAAAGCTATGGAAAGGATCATCATGGACCTCATAAATAAAGATATTGGGGACCTACAGACACTGGATCCTACCCAGTTTGGCTTTGTTAAGGGCAGATCCTGCCTCTTAAACCTGGTCGATTTCTTTGAAACAGTCACCAAGGCCATTGATGAGAGGAAGTTGGTCCACACAGCCTACCGGGACCTCGCAAAAGCCTTCGATACAATACCCCACTCAGGCATTATAGATAAGCTCACCAGCTTAAATATAAACCCATATGTCACTAGATGGGTTGCAAACTGGCTCAAGGACAGAACCCACATGGTTAGAATTGCTGGAGCCATGTCAGACTCCAAACCAGTTACAAGTGGCGTCCCACAAGGCTCAGTCCTGGGACCTCTCTTGTTCGGTATATATTTCTCGGCGGTACAGGCCAACACGGAAGGACTGTGGCTGACCAAGTTCGCAGATGACTGCAAACTGGGCGCCATAATCAACTCTCCAGCCGACACAAGCATCCTCCAAAAGGGCCTCATAGAAACAGACAACTGGTGCCAGAGCCATGGCCTCAAGCTAAACGCCAAAAAGTGTATAGTCATCCCCTTTGGCAAAAACAAAGTGCCCACAAATTACCACATAGGTGGTAATCCATTAAGTACAGAAGAAGTCATTAGGGACCTGGGGACCCAAGTTGATAGCAATCTCTCATTTGACAACCACGTAGCCAAAGTGGTTAGAAAAACATTTTATATAGCCCAACTAATCATGAAGGGATTCACATCTAGATCAGGGGAGGTCATCGTACCTCTTTACTCATCCCTCATCAGGCCCATAATTGAGTACACTGCCCCTTTTAGGATGTACCTTACCAGACACCTGCAGCAACTGGAAAGACCCCAAAAGTACCTCACCAAGAGGATCAAAGGGCTCAAACAGATTCCATATGCTGCCCGGTTAAAGAAACTCCAGCTCTACTCAGTGGCATACCGCCTGCTCAGAGGCGATCTGTGCCTGACGTATAAAGCCATGTCCAACCCAGAATTAATGGACATGCTGCACCTCAGAAAATCCAAATCCCATCGAGCTACACGCTTGAGAGATTTGAACCTCAGCACTGAAATAAATAGGACATGCTGGAGGGACAGATTCATAACCCAGAGGCTCCCTTCACTCTGGAATAAAATCACAGTCCAGGTTAGGCAGAGTCCCACATTGACTCTCTTCAAGAGGAATCTTGATGAGTGGATGGGAGATCATAGGTTTACCCCGGCTATCACTTCTGTGTCACTGTTAGACAGAGGCACAGTATACTAACCTCAAAAAAAGGCATAGCAAAATTAATTTAAAATGGGTGGCGAAAGCCAAACACACTCTGGCTAGGCTTATAAATGCCCTAGGGCAGATAGCCTAGTATGAACCTATGAACCTAATATATATATGGGTCTACTTTGTTTCATTGAATCCCATTTGACTGAATTTCATTTTACCCGACCACTTCACTGAAAACTCAAATTACTAAAAACTCATTTCACTGAATCTCATTTCACTGAACTGCAGTTAGTATATACGGCACTCTGTAGAGTACTATAAGGCAAGTAAAAGGTATATGCCCT
>NC_056745.1:1082316972-1082476972 GCF_019279795.1 Protopterus annectens
CTTCCATGACATCAGGTCGTCAGGGGTATAAAACATGCAGCCGACGCCATTTTCTTTAGTTTTTCTTGCCCCCGATGTCAGGTGCCCCCAAAAAGGTAGCAAAAAAAAAAAAAAAATATATATATATATATATATATATATATATATATATATATATATACCTCGAATAAATCTTGTTTGTTCATCATCGTGGAGGTCTCCGCTTGTTCTATTTTGTGATTAGTTTTTGTACTTCTAGTGGAGACCCTTGGATGGTAACTTTCCTGTTGTTCCTGATATATATATATATATATATATATATCTAAATATACATGCATCAATATAAACTTTACCTTCATCTACAAGCAAATACACCACATAGGTTGTAGAAGATAGAGAAGGAAAGATAAACTCCAAAATAACAGGGGGATGGCGGGGGGGGGGGGGACCTAGACTGCAACAGTGAATACACTCGAACATCTACATTTATGGTAAGTGTACACAACTGTACTATGCTCTTCGTGTTTCACTGTTGCAGTCATTACATTTGGGTAGAATCCCAAAGCTATGGTCAGGAGGCTGGAGCTAAACAGCATTAGGTGTGGCTATGAGGCCCTTCAGCACTGCAGTGGCAAAGCCTACCCTGGACTTAGAGTACAGAGGCAAATGGTAATGCTTTTTATAGGTGTGAACAGAACTCCAAGTAGCAGCCTTTAGAATGTCTTTGGTTGGTACTCCTCTGAGAAGGGCTGCCGAAGTAGCTGCAGCTCTGGTGGAATGAGACCTAATGCCCTTGGGCACAGGTTTACCGTGGTGTGAGTAGCAGAAAAGTACAGTTTTGTACCTACCATAAATGTAGATGTCCGAACTGGATAGCATCTGCAGTCATAACAAATGGGTTGTCCTGTCGTCAGGCAGCCCTTCGGTCGGCCGGATTCCAAAGTCTGGGTCTGGGTCCGGCTTCGGCTGATGTCGCACTTCACCCGACGTCATCTCTGCTGGTCTTCGGGTATAAAGGCATCAGCCAACGCCATTTTCCTCAGTGTTTCTTGCCCCAGATGCCAGTTGCCCTCTTGGAAGGCTACATTTTGGATAAATGCCAATGTTTCCAAAAGGATAGAAGGCAAACACAAAAAATAAGCATGTATGTACATATATACAAACAAATACACCATAAGAGACTCCCCCCCCCAGCTAGCTATGAGGAGGGTAAATACCCTAGGAGTACCACACAGGGGAAGGAGGGAGGGTAATCCTGACTGCAGATGCTATCCAGTTCGGACATCTACATTTATGGTAGGTACAAAACTGTACTATGTCCTTCATGGATGCATCTGCAGTCATAACAAATGGGTAGAATACCATAGCCAACTAGGGGAGGAGGAAGAAAAAATTATGGTGTGGTTAGGATCCCTTGCAGTACAGCAGTGGCAAACCCTGCTCGGGATCTAGAATACAGAGGTAAATTATAATGCTTGGCAAATGCATGCACGGAGGTCCAAGTAGCCGCCTCAATAATGTCCTTGGTTGCCACTCCTCGTAAGAAAGCTGTGGTAGTGGCTGTAGCCCTTGTAGAATGAGGCCTTATGTTCTGTGGAATTGGTTTTCCATGGTAGGAGTAACAGAATTGTATGCAATTTCCTATCCATTTGGAGATTGTCTGTTTGGAAATTGCTTTTCCTTCCCTTCCTGTTGCATAGGCTACAAAAAGCTGGTCAGTTTTTCTGTTACTTTTGGTTCTGTCCAGGTAGTAGCGTAGCTGTCTATGTACATCCAAGGTATGCAGCATTCTTTCCCTCTGTTTTGTGGATTGGGGAAGAAGGTAGGTAGGTGGATTGCCTGGTTTAAAGACACTCTGGATACCACCTTAGGCATAAATGTAGGATTAGTTCTCATGGACACCCTATCTTGATGGAAGATTAGGAAGGGTTGTACTGCCATTAAGGCCTGAAGTTCAGAAACCCTCCTTGCTGAGGTAATTGCCAGTAGGAAAGCAGTTTTCCATGACAGGTGCTGTAGATCTGCTGTTGCTGCTGGTTCAAACGGAGGGAGTGTCAACTTTTCTAGCACAAAGTTCAAGTCCCATGCTGGTAATGGTGGTTTCCTAGGAGGTTTTACATTCTTGATCCCTCTGAGGAACTGCCTGAGTAGAGGATGTGAAAAGACAGGTGGATCAAAGCTGTATTCTGCTGAAATAGCTGATGCATGTATCTTGATGGAGGAATAGGACAGGCCTGTATGTAGAAGCTCTGCCAAATACTCCAGAATGTTAGCAATATCTATACTCGACACATCTTTTCCTCTTTCATCACTCCAAATGACAAACCTTTTCCATTTTCCTGCATAGTTCCTTCTTGTTGAAGGTCTGCGGGCTTCAAGGATAATGTCTTTAACCCTTTGGGAAAGAGCTGGATTAGTTGCAGCTATGTGATGTTCCAGGCAGTCAGTTGCAAAGTTTTTAGGTTTGGATGCATGATGCTGTAGTTGTTCTGAGTTAACATCAAAGGCATCAGTGGTATTGTCCACATTTTCTCCCGAGACATGCACCTCAGCAATGGGTACCAGTGTTGTCTTGGCCAGTCCGGAGCTATCAGGATTATCCTTGGCCGTTCCTCCTTGATTTTTAGTAATACCCTGTGTATCAAGGGAAGAGGTGGAAATGCATATGCTGTCAGACCTTTCCAGCTGAAGGAGAGCGAATCCACCTTCCATGCAAGTGGGTGGAATGTCCTTGTGCAGAATTTTTGAGCTGATGATTGAGAGGGAAGCGAATAGATCTATTTGTGGCATTCCCCATTTCTTTATGATGGTCTTGAAGATGTCCGGGTGTAGCATCCATTCGTGAGCATCCGAGGTGGTTCTGCTTAACATGTCTGCTAGAGTGTTCTCCTTTCCCGGTACAAATATTGCCTGTAACTGGATGTTGTAGCTGAGTGCCAGGTTCCAAAGGTCCAAAGTCATTCTGCATAGGGGATATGAATGAGTGCCTCCCTGCTTGTTGATGTACCACATGACTGTGGTGTTGTCTGTCCTTATCATCAAATGTCCTTCTTTGAGGAATGGTCTGAATTTTTGGATTGCCAGTTTTACTGCCAGCATTTCTTTTTGGTTTATGTGCAGGTGCAGCTGGTCCTGAGTCCACAATCCTTGTACGCATTTGTCCAGCATGTGCGCCCCCCATCCTAGGTCTGAGGCGTCTGTTGTGATGGTTTGGCTTGTTCGAAAGTTGTGGAAGGGTAGGCCTGGGTTTGACTGGCATGCTTGAGCCCACCATAGGAACTCCTGTTTTAGGCATGGGATTAGTGGTATTTCTGCTTCTAGACTGTGCCTGTGTTGGGACCATAAATTCTTTAGGTACCACTGTAATTTTCTCATATGCAGTCTGGCATGTGGGACCAAGATTATGCATGATGCCATGAAGCCCAAGGCCTGCAGAACTTTTCTTGCTGTTAGTTTGTTCTGTTTTGTTAATGCCAAGAAGTAAAGAGGGAGTTCTTTTTGTTTTTCTGCAGTTAGGAATGCCATTTGTTTTACTGTGTCCAATTCCGCGCCCAAGAATGTTCTTGTTTGGGATGGTATCAGCCTTGACTTTTGTAAATTGACTGTGTATCCCAGGGCTTGTAGCAAGTAAATGACCCTTTGTAAATCTGTTGTCAGCTTGCTTTTGTTGTCCACTTGTAGCAGGCAGTCGTCCAGGTATGGATAAATTTGGATTCCCTGTAGTCTGCAGTGGGCGATTACTGATGCCAGGCATTTTGTGAATACTCTGGGCGCAGTAGATAAGCCAAAGGGCAATGCTGAGAATTGATAATGCTCTGACCCTGCAAGAAATCTGAGGTATCTTCTGCAATTTGGTCGAATGGGGACGTGCAGGTATGCCTCCTTGAGATCTAGAGTTACCAGCCAACACTCCTTGCCCAGCATGGGAAGAAGTTGCTGTAGGGTCAGCATTTTGAATTTTGGGACAATGATGTATGTGTTTAAGATGGACAGGTCGAGAATAGGCCTCCAGCTTTTTCTTTTCTTGGTACTAGGAAGAGTCTGGAGTAGAATCCTTTGCCCTGTTCTGTTATTGGTACTCTTTCCACAGCTCTCATCTTTGTTAATTGCCTTATCTGTTGTAGAGCTTCTATTTTTGATTTGGAGGCAGGTTTGGCATTCCTCTTTTGACTGGTAAGGTGTGGAAGTGGAACCGGTAGCCTTGGTCTATGGTTTGCAAAATCCACTTGTCTTTTGTGATATAGTGCCAATTTTTCGAAAATAAGGCTAACTTTCCGCCTAATGGTGCTGCTATTTGCTCCCTGGTAGGCGGAGTTAGAGCCAAGTCACTGTGATTGTCCTGTTGCATTGGTAGTGGTCGTGTCTGTGCCTCTGTTATTACCTTGCCACTGTCGTCCTCTGTAGGCACCTCCTCTGGATTGATTTCTGCCTCTGGAGCGTCTATTCCTGCCCCTTTGGGATCTTGTGGAGTCAGGAAAGGACCAATTTTGGCAGGCCAGTTCCTGCTAAACCTTGGGGCTGAACCTGTAAGAAATCTTTAACTGTTTGTACAGATTTTGCCTTTTCTTCCATTTTCTTCATTACCTCCTGGGCAGGTGTACCAAATAAACTGGCCTTATCCATAGGAGCATCTAATAGCTTAGCTTTAACATGATCCGTAAGACCTGCTCTTTCAACCATGCATGTCTTCTTATCACTGTGCCAGTCATGGCTGATCTAAATGAAGCCTCCAGTGCATCATAGCCACATTTTAAGGAATGGTTACTAACCTGTTGTATGTTATTCACCATTTCTAATACATATTTCTTATCTATAGATTCATCAGAGGTTAGTTTTTTAGTTAACTGATCAAGCATAAACTCTTGGTATTGGATCATGTGAAACTGACAGTTTAAAGCTCTAGCTGAGAGAGTAGCAGAAGTGTAAACTTTTTTACCCCATCTGTCTAAAGACCTGGCTTCCCTTTCTGAAGGAATAGGGTTTTTTGCTGTGGTCGAGGCTACTGCCTTAGGCCCCTGGGAAATAGTTTCGGGGTCTGCCAGTGGGGCCTTGTATAGGTGGTGATGAGTGTCTGGTACCCTGTAAAATCTATCAGGTTTGGCAGGGGCTGGAGGTAAAGAATCAGGAGCAGTGCAGACATCATTAAATGCATCATCCACAACAGGCAAAACAGGAGGAATAGCTAAGGGCCTATGTTGTGGTAAGTGCAGAAAAGTCCAAAGCCTTTTTCTTGAATCTGAGAAATCTTGTCCCTGCCATTGGAATTGCTCTCTCATGTCATGTAGGGTTTCCCCAAAGGAAAATTCCTCTGGTGGAGAGGCAGCTGGAATGGATTCTTCCGCATCAGAGTCTTCATAAGTAGAGAAAGGATCCTCTGGCTGTTCTGTAATGTCGGAGTCATCCGCAGAATCATCAGAGGACACTGGCTCGGGGGGCTCTGTTCTAGGTCTCTTTTCTGGGGGCTGAGAGGCCCTGTCTGGGTGAGATTGGGATCCCCTAATTAAGGATATTAAATCTTCTGCCAGAGTAAGCATTTGTGAACTGGAAGTGGGCCTGTGTGAGGGAGGTTTAACAGGCACTGACTTAGCAGATTTGGCTGCTTTAGCCCTGGCAAAGGCCTTGATAGACATGGCTGCAGGGGGTCTAGCAGCACCACGTGCTGGGGTAGAGACATCCAAAGGGATGGTGTCTGATAACTCACTAGAAGCCACAGTTGTAGGCAAAATTTCTGAGGCCGATTCAGGTAAAGTAGCTGGAGCCTCAGTAGTAGTCATGGATTCGGCTGAAGATTGACCAGTTTTCTCGGTTTCGCCGAAACCGAGACACTCGCGCTTGCTTAACCGTGGTTTCGCCGAAACCGCGACCGCGAGTGTCGGTCTTTTTCCTTGCGTTTTTTAACAATTTGGGTAGTCGGAGGATCCGACGGCATAATGTACGCAAAGTCTGAGCCGAAAAACTGTTCAGCAAACTCCGACCGACGCCTTAGCGCTCGCCGGTTGAAGGAAGCACAGGCCGAACAGGCTGCTACGTCGTGGTCTGGGCCTAAGCAAGGCAGACAGTAAGAGTGGAAATCTTTATGAGGTATTTGTTTCCCACAAGTTAAACAGTTATTGACTTTTTCTGACATCGGCTGAGGCAAGAAAGAGTCCCCAACGGGGTACTTAGCTTTTTAGAAGTCTTTGAAGTAGTATTCAGTAGTAGTAATCTCTGGATCTGACCGACCGGCACTTGCGAACAGCTTCTGCTTCGGGCGCCACGCGTCAAGAAAGACTGAGGAAAATGGCGTCGGCTGATGCCTTTATACCCGAAGACCAGCAGAGATGACGTCGGGTGAAGTGCGACATCAGCCGAAGCCGGACCCATACTTTGGAATCCGACTGACCGAAGGACTGCCTGACGACAGGACAACCCATTTGTTATGACTGCAGATGCATCCATGAAGGACATCGGATGCAGTGGCTTATCCACTTTGAAATTGTCTGCTTTGAGATAGCCTTTCCTTCTGATCCTGCAGCATATGACACTAGTAATTGCTCAGTTTTCCTTAAAGCTTTTGTCCTGCTCAAGTAGAATCTTAGCTGTCTGTGTATGTCCAAGGAATGCAGAATTCTCTCCCCTTTGTTCTGTGGATTTGGATAAAAAGTTGGAAGATGAATTGTTTGGTTAAGAGCCACACTGGAAACCACCTTAGGCATAAAAGTAGGATTTGTCCTCAGAGACACCCTGTCTGGGTAAAATATAATAAAAGGCTCTACAGCCATGAGGGCCTGTAGCTCTGAAACCCTTCTTGCTGAAGTAACTGCTAGTAGCAGAGCTGTCTTCCATGATAAGAACTGTATATCAGCGGTAGCGGCTGGTTCAAATGGAGGCAGGGTGAGCTTTTCCAACACATAATTGAGGTCCCATGCAGGTAATGGTGATCTTCTAGAAGGCCTTAGGTTTTTGGCTCCTCTAAGATAACGCTTTAGTAAGGGATGAGAAAAGATTGGTGGCTCTGTATTGTAATGAGCCGAAATGGCAGAGGCATGGATTTTGATTAATGAGAAAGATAGGCCTTTGTCAAGCATCTCAGTTAAGTATTGTAATATCTGAATAATATGTGGTTCTGCTGTATCAGTTCCTTGTGCTTGATTCCAAGCACAAAATCTCTTCCATTTGTCAGCATAAGATTTTCTAGTACTAGGCCTCCTGGCTTCCAAAATGACATCCATTACAGCTTTACTGAGAGGTGTCATTGGTATGATTACATGATTAGCCAAGCTGCCAGGTTCAGAGTCTGTAGTTGATTGTGCAGTATCTGATTGTTTTGCTGGGACAGTAGCTGTGGTCTTTGAGGCAAGGTCCAAGCTGGGTATTGAGACAAGTTCCTTAGAATTGGGTACCAGTATTGACGGGGCCAGTCTGGGGCAATTAATATCATCTTTGGCTTCTCTTGTCTGACTTTTAGGAGGACATTGGGTAGAAGAGGCAGAGGGGGAAATGCGTAAACTGACAGGTTTTTCCAACTGAAAGATAGGGCATTCACTTTCCATGCTTGTCTGTGATAAGTCCTTGTGCAGAATCTTTTCAGTTGATAATTTTGAGGAGAGGCACATAGATCTATGTCTGGGCTCCCCCATTTCTCTTTTATCATGCTGAATACTAGTGGATTTAGTTTCCACTCGTGAGGATCCATAAGGTTTCTGCTTAAATTGTCTGCCAGAGTGTTCTGTTTTCCTGGCAGGAATTGAGCTTGAAGATTTTTCTAGTAGGTCAAAGCTGTGTCCCACAGTGCCATGGCTAATCTGCAAAGGAGGTATGAGTGTGTGCCCCCTTGCTTGTTTATGTACCACATGACTGTGGTGTTGTCCGTCTTTATCAGTAGTTGTCCAGGATGAAGTAAGTCCCTGAATGTTGTTAGGGCATTTTGAACAGCTAGCATCTCTTTTTGGTTGATATGTAGATGCATTTGATTTGATGCCCATAAGCCCTGAATGCATCATCCTGCCATGTGGGCCCCCCCAGGTATAATCTGATGCGTCTGTTGTTAAGGTTTGGCTAGCAGGGGGTAGAGTGAAGGGCCATCCCATGTTTTGATGACAGGCCTTTGCCCACCATCGAAACTCCTGTTGCAGGCAGGGGATGAGAGGAATCATTGTTTCCAGACTGTGTGAATGCTGACTCCATAAACTTTTTAGGTACCATTGAAGTTTCCTCATATGCAGTCTTGCATATGTTACTAGTAGGATGCAGGATGCCATGAAGCCCAGAGCCTGCAGAATTTGTCTTGCAGAAGACTGGGTTTTTGTTGCCATCAGTTTGAAGTAAGTAGTCAGTTGCCTTTGTTTGTCTGGCGTGAGGTAAGCCATATGGGCAGTTGTATGCAAGCTTGCACCCAGGAATGTTATCTTTTGAGAGGGTACCAGTTGTGATTTCTTTTCGTTTATTGTGTACCCTAGGCATGCTAGAAGGCTTTACAGAAATGCCAGGTGTCATAGAAGAGTGTCCTTTTTCTCTGCTTGAATGAGACAGTCGTCCAAGTAAGGATATATCTGAATACTTTTTTGTCTGCAAAATGCAATTACTGGTGCCAGGCACTTTGTAAAGACCCTGGGCGCAGTAGATAAGCCAAAGGGCAGTGCAGAGAATTGGTAATGCATTAAGCCAGCCTTGAATCTGAGGTATCTTCTGCACGACTGTCTTATTGGGACATGCAGGTATGCCTCTTTTAAGTCTAAAGACACCAGCCAAGCATTCTTGCACAGCATGGGCAGAAGCTGTTGCAAAGTGAGCATTTTGAAATTTGGAATGTCCAGGTTTGTGTTTAAAATCGATAAATCCAGTATTGGCCACCAGGCCTTGTCCTTTCTGGGTACCAAGAACAGTCTTGAGTAAATATCTTGTCCTTTTTCCTGTTCTGATACTATCTGAATGGCCCCCATATTCATGAGGGATGTAACCTGTTTCTATGCCTCTGCCCACTTGTTTTTTGGTAGGTCTGGTCAACCAGTTGTCATTGGCAGAGTGTGGAAATGGAATCTGTATCCCTGTGATACGATGTTCAGTACCCACTTGTCCTGGGTTATTAACTGCCAGTTTTGAGCAAAAAGTGCTAATTTTCCCCCTATGGGTGCTGCCAAAAGATAAGTGCTTGGTGTAGGCAGAGGGAAGTCATTGGGATTGCTTTCGGTAGGTTTGCGCTTTATCTCCTCCAGTTTGGAGGTGGATGCGCCCCATTGCTTTGACCTGCATGAGTTTTGAGCCTGGTACCTGGAACCCTTAGGGCATCTTGATTTGCCCCTTTGAGCACTGTCTGACACAGGAAAGGACCAATTTTTTGTAGACCAGTGTCTACTGAATCTAGGTGGCTGCACTTGTAAGAAATCTTTAACAATTTGCATAGACTTAGCTTTGTCTTCCATTTTCTTTAAAACCTCTTTTGCCTTAATACCAAACAAAGAATCATGCTGTAAAGGTGCATCTAGCAATTTAGCTTTAACATGATCAGGCAAATTTTGTTCCTTTAACCAGACATGTCTCCTAATCACAGATCCAGTAACTGCGGCCCTGCAGGAGGCCTCTAAAGAATCAAAACCACATTACAAAGTATGCTTTCCAACTTGTTCAGTTGCATGCAATAATTCCTGCAATTCCTTATTTTCTGCACATTCTGAAATCAACATCATTTTCTGTTTCAGCAATCCCATAACATGTTGTTGGTACTTAAGCATATGAAATTGAAAGTTTAAGGCCCTGATTGCCAAAGTTGCTGATGTATAAACCTTTTTTCCACATCTGTCCAGCGCCCTGGAATCTCTGTCGGAGGGGGTATGGTTTTTTGCTGTTGAGGCCTTAACTCCCTTAGGACCCTGTGAAATAGTTTCAGGATCAGCAGCAGGGTTTCTAAATAAAACTTTATGAGAGTCAGGGACCCTGTAATACCTGTCAGGCTTACTGGGAGCCGGAGGTAAAGGGTCAGGGATCAGGCTTGACTCCGAAAAAACATCATCCACAATGTCTAATACAGGGGGAATGGCTAAAGGCTTGTGCTGAGGGAGAAGGAGGAAATCCCTGAGCCTCTTTTTTGATTCTGAGAAGTCTTGACTCTCCCAGTGAAAATGCTCCCTCAAAGTATGCAAGGTTTCTCCAAATGAATAAACCTCAGGAGGAGATGCAGATGGAATAGACTCCTCAGCATCAGAATCCTCATAGGGAGGTAAAGATAATTCCTGATCAGAAGAGGAATCAGAAGAAATAGATACCTGATCTGAAGATTCATAGTCAAGTGTCTTGCCTAGGCCTCTTATCTGGAGGGGGATAAGTACCCCTGATCAAGGTAATAAGGTCTTCAGACATTTTGATCATCTGTTTTTAGGCATAGAGGCCTGTGCACGTGGCTCAGGCGTCATTTTTTTAGTTTTAGAAGGTGTCTTTGCCTTTAGTTTTGCAGCTTTCATCGGTTTGATGCAAAAATGTTGAGGTCTGAATACACCCTCAGAAGCCAGTGCCTGCTCAGCGGCTCTGGACCCATCTGAGGGAGATACATCCTTCGGTCCAATACCTTGAGTATCTTGCGGCATGCCGGACTCCACATGGATGTCAGTAGAGGCCTGTGACTCGAAGGTAGCAGGTATCAGGGGCTGCGAAAGCGCCTCACTGAGTACCGGCGAACCGGCGACTGGCTTAGGAGAAGCTTCGTCAACAGTGAAACACGAAGAACATCCGCAGGACCAAACACAAATTCAAAACATAAAGGAGCATTCAAATTCTCATATTTTAAATTCTCAGAAAAATTCTGGTTATCTAACCAAGCAAACATTCTCAATACAACAGAAGCAGCTGCATTTCTAGAAATAGTGTCCGCACCTCCTAAGACACTCTTCAAAGCATATTTTGAAACCTGAGTCAAATTAGAAACAATCTCATTCATATAACACTTCTGTTCATCAGGCACAGATACAGCAAAGTAATGTAAACTATAAGCCCATTGCAAAATAAATTTCCACATGAAGCCCTGATAATTTAAAATTCTAAAGGCTAGATTACTAGACTGAGCAAACTTTTTTCTTGGAGATTCTAACCACTTGGCAATTTTATCCGTGGGTGTCAGCAGGAAAAAACACAGATGGATCAGATGGCAAAGGAGCAAGGAGAGCTGTAAGATCAGAGTACACCTTGAACTTCCCCATAGCCTTTTTAGGAACTGATCCACTAGACAAAGGGGTTTTATATGCAGTTTTATAGTCATCTTCTAAGGCCAGTAACAACAAGGGAGCAGACAAAACATTTGGAATATAATCCTTAATAACATCATAAACTGCTAATCTCTGGAATGACTCTAGATTGCTCCAAGTCAAATACATCTCTAAACCTAGCTAGCATCTGTGAAAAGGTGAATACTTGCTTGCGTTTTTGAACATGTTCACCTTCCAAAGAGTCAAACTGGATTGAGTCAGAGTGTTCACTACTGTCTGCATCAGAGTCCCCATCAACTCTGTGGCATTAGACTGATCTCTAGAGAAGGTAGCCCCATAGTCACACTGAATATGAGTATAGACTCAGAGATTAGCTGACTGTAAAACATGCTAAACTAAGGAAACCACATCAGCCCTATGCATAGTAATAACCTGGTTGTCTGTCATGTGGTGAAGTTTCTGTGTCTTCTTACTTTTAACTACATTAGAAGACAAAATATCCAAGGACAGAGTATTATGTCTGGTAAAGAGTATCTTACCTCAGACTTTTTCTGCACCTATAGGGTTTGGTTATCCCATACTGAATGAAGAACTGGAAAAGCCTCAGAGGATGTGTATGACCCCTGTACCATACAGGACTGTGGGGGGGGGGGGGGGGGGGCGTCCAAATTAAGGCAATAGCAGATTCACAAACCATAGGCTATGCCATGTTTTTGTGGAGTTTTTTTTCTTTTTGGATAAAACTGGATTGGGGTTGGCAGTCGTACAAGGATCCATCAAATTAGGGAGAAAAATCACAAGCCAGAATAATGCACTGACAGTATTAAGGTTGACTAAGGGCAGCAATAATAGAGAATATAAATTATTTTTCCACACAGCAAATAGGGCTAATCTGCATAAAAAAGCAAAAACAGTTTAAATTCTGCTAAGCCTTGTTCTGCTATTTACACAATGCAGCAAACAGCATATGCAGTCACACTACTGAGTAAAATTCCGTTGTCCAGATACTGACAAAAATTAAATATATGCCCTTAAATCAAACAGAAACCTTTTACAACAGTAAACATTAGCATTTGCTTAGAGATTTCCTTGTCATAAATTAAAAAAAATCCCCACAGAAAATGCAAATAAAGTAATCTGAAGTAAAATTAGAAGTTATGTGCTTACAATATCTTGGCATCTGAAGAAAATACTGCCAGGAACCACCACGATAAGTAAAAGGAATATTATTTTATTTTAAGACAAACAAGCGCTTTCACGCATTAATATGCGCTTCATCAGGTTACAAATTATACAAAAATGAATTCCCTTTATATAGTAAAGCCATCTTCAATTAAGAAAAACAATTATCAATTTTTCAATTAATTAAAACATAATTACTAAAGGGGAAACACCCATTTTCTGCTTCACCTCAGTCAGCAAGTTAAACACTAGGTTACAAATATAAGAAAACATTTTTCACCGTTCTGAAACAATTCTAGATATGCAATAACAAAGCTTCATGATTTATAAAACCAATAACATCTATCTTTACAATGGTTCATAATCAACTAATATGGCGTATCAAATTTGAATTATACAGCTGCATGTTCTAAATAATGCACATTGTGTTTTTTTGAATAAAACAACCTAGATTTGCTGTCAGGGATAAGTAAAAGATGCATCTTCTAAATGATGCACATTATGTTGTTCTAAATAAGACAGCATCAACTTGTTGCCAGATATAAATCAGAACAACTAGTAGTAATTTTATTTTATACAATTAATTAAGTCCATAAAGAACAAACAAGTTTAGAAACGCCAATATGACTATGGCATGTGGTGGACTGCATTATTCATATCTCAGTCACCTCTTAGTGTGACACTTGCTGTAAGAATCATTAACTATCCGTACTGATTTGAATAAAACACCCTGAGCTTATTATAGTAGTAGATCAAAACATGTCAGTGCTGTTCCAAATATATAAAACAACCTAGACTTATTGTCAAAGGTGAGTCAAAACAAGACAACTAATAATTGTTATTACAGTTGTTCTTTGTGCTACTGGTTAAATCCATAAAGGGCAAGCAACATTAAAAAACGCCGATGTGGCTATATCATATAAAGGCTGCATTGTTTATATCTTAGTCACCTCTTAGTGTGACGCTTACCATAAAATCATCAGCAGTCATGATGCATTATAAAACAATGGTTAAATAACAACCTATAAATTTTTCTAGCTGATGTTTAATACCAATAGGTACTGTTCCTATATCATCGAAAGACATAATAATAATAAAAATAAAACTAAAAATTAAAAACGCATTCTGTTTGTTTCAAGAATGTAAAGACAAATATCTATATATATATTAAAAGCAATGACACAATATGCCAAAAGCATAAAAGCACTGATACTATTCGTATGGTATAAATCTCATGATATATGTTGCACTATGCATAGTGAGAAGTGTTCTACAGCCAATAGAGCATAGATAATGTCCTACTATGATCCTACATGGGGCACAAGTAATAAGAGATAGGATATGTATCAACCGATTACACAGAGATCACTCTTGCAACAATACAAAATATATTTCCAAATATAGAACAAAATCAGCACAAGTCTTTCACGCTCTAATTTGATAATTCAAATGATATTATAAGACAAAAAATACGGTCATAAATGAATCTCCAGGATTCTATATATATGCCGAAATCTATTTAAACTTATGTGTTCAGCCTTATTTATAAAACTTATGCTTATAAAGAAAGAGGCAAAAAGAGGCATGCTTGTTTTAGTTATAAGCATCGCTTTAGTGAGGGAATATATAACATTATACATGATTATTCAATATTAGCCATATACTATACTTATGGCTATATATAGCCTCATTCATGGTCAAGATTAAATCTATCTTGTAAGGCGTGCAGAGAGTAAATGCAAGACTTCGGCCATTGCTTGGTTTAGCAAAAAGTTCGCTCCCCATATAACATATGCTAAAGCTGACAACTCAACTTCCTGGTGTAAATCAGATGTCTTTTAGGTGTTGTAATGACAGCACAATTAATATATATGAATAGTCCCTTATAAATCTGCGTGAACATCAAGAAAAAATATTCGATCAGTGTTCAATCACATTCAGCAAAACAATATGATAGCAAGCTGGATTAAAGCCGCTGACTTTAGGCAGGCCAAGACATTAATACACAGTATTGTCAAAATATAAAGTCACTGGCCTTAGATAAGTCATAACATCAATATACAGCACTTAGGTAAAAGTCCGACATTAGATAACCACAAGATGACCCTTAGGCCATATGCATGTAGGTATATAAATAAAAATAAAAAGACTGTATTAAACCTGATGCCGTGATGCTGACTTGGCTCCAATACCTCTTGTATAAAGTTGATAAAGAATTGATTCACCAAGCAGGCATAATTACACATTATCAAAGCACCTTCTTTGAAATATTTATATAACTAACATGTAACTATGAGTCCAGCTATGCTACCAACTAAGATATCATTATAATTTCAAATATACTATAAATGTATGTATGATACAAAAACTATTGCATGATCGCTGAAATACTGTAAGGTCTTAAAACGACCCTAATAAAGCAGGACGTATATTAATGGCAGTGTTAAGCCCTGGGGGTACATGTGCTTTTAGCCTTAAAATCCATTTGAGCTCGTACATTTCAATAGTGCCAATATGATCTCCCTCTCTCCTGTTTTGATTAATGACTTGTAGTACCTGGAAACTAAACCTATGTCCAGGATTCTCATTACAATGTATAGCCAGTGCACTGGTTGAATTGCCCTTTCTAATATCGTAGACATGATTATAGACCCGATCTCTAAGTCTTCGGGAAGTCATGCCTACGTAGTAACTGTCACATTGGTCACATTTTGCAAAGTAAATGACATTTTGAGTATTGCAAGTTGCATAGAAAGTGGCCCTAAAGTTTAAATTAATACCCAAGACCCTAAGATCCTGTTCCCTACTTATAAATGCACATAGGGAGCATCTACCACATGCATATGTGCCCGTTTTTATCTGAGTTCGAATATCAGTTTGTTTCACCTCATATTTGTCTTTGCATAAAAGCCTCTTTAAATTCATACAGTTATTGAATCTAAAGCTAGGCTTATTGCCTAATAATGTATGAAGGTAAGGCTCAGATAATAGAATTTTCCAATTCCCCTTTATAATTTTAGTAAGTTGCTCAACATCACTGGTGTATTTAATATCATATTTAAGTTTACCATTTCTCTCAAAATCATGTTTTACTTTCCCTCTTTGGTTACCAGGGGTAGCATTATTTATAACAGAATCTATTACTTCTTTAATCAAATTCATAGGATATCCTCTATCCAAGAAAAAATCCTTCTGTTGCTCAATCAAGCACAGGGCATCCTGTCTATCTGTACATATTCTAAGTATCCTATTAATCTGCCCTTTTATGATGTTGCGGAAGATATATCGCGGATGCATACTGTCATAGTGGAGAATACTGTTTCTCCAACAAGGCTTGCGATATAAGGTGGTAGCAAGGCAATTACTGCCATTTTTTACTATGGAAATATCTAGGAAGTTGGCCCTAACTAAGGAATATTCATAGGTAAATGTAAGGAAAGATGTTGTGCTATTCATATAACCTACAAACTCTTCCAGCTCTTCTGCACTACCATTCCATAATAAAATAATGTCATCTACAAAGCGTCTGTAGATGACAACTTTATCAAATCTAAAATCACTAAAAACATTCTCCTTCTCCCATCTATGGACAACCAGATTGGCATATGCGTTCGCACAGGGAGTGCCCATGGCAACTCCCCATGTTTGCGCATATGTCATATCATTGAACAAAAAAACATTATTATTTAAAACCAAATCCAGAAGACAGCAAATGTTCATGATCTCATTGCTATCTATAGTTCTTTGTTCAATTAGATGAAACCTAATGGCATCCAGCCCATACTCGTTGGGGATACTGGTAAAAAGACTCTTTATGTCCAAGGTGCCAAGTAGTGTGTTAACATTAAGATTGTCAGTTATCAGATCTTGTTTCAGATCTTCTAATAAATCATAGGAGTTTTTAAGAATAGTCGGTATTTCTTTAGTCATCAAACCCAGCTTGGATTGTATATATAGGGATGCGTTCTCGGTGACCCAATGGTCACCCGATACTATAGGTCGTAATGGTGGAGGGTACTCGCCCTTGTGCAATTTTGGCAAGCCTTTTATGACCGGTATGAGAGGTGACTCTACCTTCAAAAAATCATATAATGGCTTATCTATTGATCTTGTCATAAGCATATCATACAGCGTATCATGTACATAATTAATTATAGATGTGACCTTAGATTTATCAATGATTTTATAAGCTTTATCATCATTGAGCATTGCATTCATTAACTGGTCATAAAAGCTCTTGTCAAGGGCGACAACCCCCCCTCCCTTATCCGCTGGCTTAAATATAACATTCTTATTACTAATCAAGGCATCTAGAGAATGTTTCTGTTTATGATTCAAATTTATAAAGATGTTACCGTGTTTACCACACTCATAATAACTATAAAAGTCCTGTTCACATGTGCGCATAAAGCATTCTATGGTTGGTGTTAGTGGAGGTATGAATGAACTTCTTCTTTTGTGTGCTATTACATTACAGGCTGAAGTGCGGCTATCAGATGGATCATCTTTAAATAGCACTTTAAGGGATAACTTCCTTGCAAACAAGCGTAAACTTATGAGAGTGTCAGATAGAACACTATGGCAGGAGGGTATGAAGGATAACCCTTTGTTAAACAATGATTGTTCTTCTAATGAAAACGATCTATTTGTCAGGTTAAAGAATAGAGAATTCAGTTCTTCGTTCTTCTTCTCCGCTCTGGTGTTTCTTCCGAAAGTTTTCTTTTTCCTCTTCCCCTGCTCCCAGAGCGTGTACGTGTCGTGTCCTTGTAGGGGAGTGGGAAGTTTAAAGGCATAGGTATACTAATAATATTATTTTTGCTGAAAGTTTTAGGTTTAGCACCTGAGCTTTCTGATGTATTCAAACCCCTGTACCATACAGGACTGTGGGGGGGGGGGGGGGGGGGCGTCCAAATTAAGGCAATAGCAGATTCACAAACCATAGGCTATGCCATGTTTTTGTGGAGTTTTTTTTCTTTTTGGATAAAACTGGATTGGGGGGGGTTGGCAGTCGTACAAGGATCCATCAAATTAGGGAGAAAAATCACAAGCCAGAATAATGCACTGACAGTATTAAGGTTGACTAAGGGCAGCAATAATAGAGAATATAAATTATTTTTCCACACAGCAAATAGGGCTAATCTGCATAAAAAAGCAAAAACAGTTTAAATTCTGCTAAGCCTTGTTCTGCTATTTACACAATGCAGCAAACAGCATATGCAGTCACACTACTGAGTAAAATTCCGTTGTCCAGATACTGACAAAAATTAAATATATGCCCTTAAATCAAACAGAAACCTTTTACAACAGTAAACATTAGCATTTGCTTAGAGATTTCCTTGTCATAAATTAAAAAAAATCCCCACAGAAAATGCAAATAAAGTAATCTGAAGTAAAATTAGAAGTTATGTGCTTACAATATCTTGGCATCTGTGTTGTCTATTTTCATTCTTCCTCAATAATGGGTCTGGGATCCGATCCTCAGATCTGACTCGGCTGCCTACACAAGACTTCGGACCCAAATCTCGAGCTACTCCCTCTACCCATAATGCTGTATTCCATCCCCAGCTCCTCAGATCGAGTTTGCTGCCCTTCTGCTGACTGTGCTATAGAGACAGGAGAGACACAAGGAAAAAGACGAGGCTCAAACCAGGAAAATGAGTGCTCCAATAACATCCAATGATTCTTTAAGGAGTGACATGGCTGAGAGACAATTGTGAGGAAAAGTGAGGAAGAATGAAAATGGATAACAGACTCCAAGTTATGATAAGTACATAACTTCTATGTCTGATGTTGTCCATTTCATTCTTCCTCACTAACAGGTTCATAGGTAGGTACTAGGCTATTGGCCCAAGGTCCTAAGTAAGCCTAGCCAACAAGGTTCCCTGGCTTACACCACCCAAGAAAGTTAATTTCCTGTGCCCCTGTCGAGGAGAGACACAGACGTGATCCCCAGGGTGTATTTCCTATTTCCCATCCACTCATCAAGATTTTTCTTGAAGAGTGCTAATGAAGAACTTTGTTTGACATAGATGGGTAGCTTGTTCCAGAGTATAGGAAGTCTTTGGGCCAGGAATCTATCCCTCCAGCATGCCCTGCTTATTGTGGTGACAAGGTTTAGGTCCCTAGAGTGTGTAGCTCGGAGGGATTGGGATTTCTTAAGGTGTAGCATGTCCGACAGCTCTGGGTTTAACATAGCTTTATATGTTAGGCAGAGATCTCCTCGGAGTAGACGATATGCTACAGAGTAAAGCTGATGTTTTTTGAGACGGTCAGTGAAGGGCATCTGTTTGAGGCCAGTAATTCTCTTTGTGAGGTACTTCTGTGGCCTTTCCAGCTGCTACAGATGTCTTGTGAGGTACATTCCAAATGGGGCGTTATACTCTATAATGAGTCTAATGAGTGCCGAGTAGAGGGGAACAAAGACCTCTTTTTTCCTGGATAAGAACCCTTTTGTGATGAGGTGTGCCACACAGAAGGATTTCCTGACTACTGTGGTAATGTGATTATCAAAGGAGAGACTACTGTCCACCTGCGTCCCAAGGTCTCATCACACATTCGGCATTAAGCAGACTGCCGTTTATATGGTAGTTCATGGGTACAGAGTTTTTACCAAAGGGAATGACAATGCACTTTTTGGCATTGAGCTTGAGGCCATGCCTCTGACACCAGGCATCTGTCTCAGTGAGGCCCTTCTGTAAGATGTCCACATCATTTGGGGACTCGACTATGGCTCCTAGTTTGCAGTCATCTGCGAACTTCGTTAGCTAGAGGCCTTCTGTGTTAGCCTGTACTTCAGAGAAGTAGATACCACACAGGAGAGGTCCCAGAATGAACCCTGTGGTACCCTACTTGTCACTGGGTTGAAGTCAGACTTGGAGTCTGCAACTTTTACAGTGTGGGTTCTGTCAGTGAGCCAGTTGGCAACCCATCTTGTGACGTAGGGATTTGTACCTAGTTTAGTGAGTTTATCTATAGTTCCAGAATGGGGGATGGTGTCGAAAGCCTTGGCGAGGTCAAGATAGGCTGTGTGAACCACCTTACCCTCGTCTACGGCTTTGGTGACTGCCTCAAAGAAGTCGATCAGGTTCACAAGGCATGATCTACCTTTCACAAACCTGAACTGGATGGGGTCCATAGTTTGGAGGTTACCAATGTCTTTGTTTAAGAGTTCCATGATGATACGTTCCATGGCCTTGCAGACCAGGCTCATCAGGCTAATACGGCGATAGTTCCCAGGATTAGTGGTGGCTTCCCCTTTGTGGAGTGGGATAACTGTTGCTGTGTGCCATTCAGTGGGCACAAAGCCTGACGTGAGACTATGATTGAACATGTTGCTTAGGTGGGGAGCCAGTTCATTCTGAAGTTTGTGTAAAACGCAGCCTGTGGTGTTGTCCAGTCCCATGGATCCTGTGTTTTTGGTTTTAGAGAGTGCAGCTTTTACTCCACAGCCATGATTACAGGGACTCTGCATTCTTCCTGTATAGATAGGGGCCTTTTAGGGGGTGAGAGGGGGGGTAAAGTTAGCAATGAACCTATCTGCCAGAATGTTGGCAATATCAGTTGGTTCTTTAATTTTCGTGCCATTGTGCTGTAACTCAAAGCAGATCTGGGTGTTGCCATTGAGATTCTTGACATAGCTATAGACTGCTTTGTGGTTGCCCTTAGAATGAGTGGTGATTTTGTTTTCGTAGCTAGCTTTGGAGGATCTTATAAGGGATCTCAGCTTCTTACTGGGGCTGACAAGGGAGCTCCTCCACTCATGGGATTTTACTCTCTTTTGCAACAGTTTCTTCCTTCTGTTGTAAAGTTTGTTTATGGCAGGGGACCACCAGAATGGCTTCCTTTTTTTGGAGGATAGCGTCTTGGTCCTGTTTGGGATAGCAGAATCCATGCACTCATGTACGTGCTTATAGAGTGCATTTGTGTAGGATTCAGCAGTCGTAACTGTATTGTCCATCTGCATGGGTGTCATAAAGTTCGCCACTTCTGTCTTAAGAAGCACGAAGTTGGCTTTGGAGAAATTTTTTACCATGGTTTCCTTAATGGTGGATGGGGGCGGAATGCGGATATCTAGGGTGATTAGCTTATGGTTGGATCTGACCAAAGCGGAGTTGATTTCAGGTGTGGAACACCGGTCACTCCTGCTGACAATGACTAGGTCTAAGATATTGTTGCCCCTGGTGAGGGTGTGGATAAGTTGATCCAGGGCATTGGAATGTATGAATTCCAGAAAGCGTTGAGCAAATGAGTTGGTACATGAGTAGTTTTCCCAGTTAAAGGTGAGGTAGTTGAAATCGACCATTATTAGGGTGTTTGGTTGAACCCTAATATTTTTCAGTACATTAAGAAAAGAGGAGTGGAAATACTGGGGCATGGTGGGGGATCTGTAGCAAGCTACAATTTGGATTGCAGTTTTGCCCAGAATTAGTTGCACTTGGATAACCTTGGATGCATTATGCTGCACAACTAGCCTGGAGGTGTGGATATCCTTAATGAATATGGACACACATCCGCCTTTGGTGTTCTGGTCCAGGTTAGATGGCCAAAACGTGTGGTATGAGTTACAGCCTGGTAATGCAGGGGTGCTCTCTACAGCCTTGAACCAGGTCTCAATCACTGCACAGATATCTATGTTCTCCATTTTAAGGAGTGCCTCGAGTGAGTTCATTTTGAGATTTAGATTTCTATTGCCCGGAAACAGGTCATCTAACTGGATTCACCAGTGAACATGATGATTGCAAACTGGAGTGAGTTTATGGGAAATGACAGATGCTGGTAAAGAATGGACCACTGAACTGTTGGTCTCTACTGAAGGATTCATATAAAGAATCTTGCTAGAGGAACTAGAAGAATGGCATCTGACATTGACCCAAGAACTTCTCTTGTGACACTAGTCTCACTGGAGGGGACAGACATGACAGTAATTCCTGCACCTGATTTCTCAACAGTGTTATGCGATGAAGAGGTAATGATGCCACTTGAGTCATAGTATCCAGTTGGGCTCCTATAAATTCCAGAGATTGTACAGGAGTCTGCTTCAATTTGGCAAGATTTATTGTAATGCCTATGTTGTTGGAGCTCTGAAGCAAGTAATACCTGCTTTGTAGAAGTTGATGCCTGTTTGGGGTGGTGAGGAACCAATCATTGAGATAGGAAAACCCCTGGAATCCTTTGAGTGTCAGGTGAGCTGCCAGAAGTGCCATGGATTTGGTGAACACCCTGGGAGTTGTGGTGAGGCCAAAGGGCAGTGCACTGAATTGGTAGGAACTGGCTCCCAGCCAAAAGTGCAGGTTTCTCCAGGAGCACCTGTCTATTTTGATGTGACAGTAAACATCCTGGAGATCTATAGAGCACATCCAATCATCTTTGTGCAGTAGAGGCAGGATGGACTGAACCATAATTATCTGGAACTTTGAATTCTTTCTATAGCTATTCAAATTGCTTAGATCTAAAATTGGCCTCAGATCCCCTGTTTTCTCTGGCACTAAAAAGAAGCAAGAGTAAGTTCCGAATCCTATCTGTTTGGGTAGAACCTCTTGGATTACTCTTTTTTGTAGCAGCTTTAGAACTTCTTGTGCTGCACACTCCCTCTGACTTGGTGGAATGTCAAGAAGTTTTTTCCTTTGGATGGGAGGTGGAAGGGAAAAGGTATGTAGTAACCTCTTGATCTGATCCTTAGCATCCATGCATTTTTTGTCCAGGCTTCTAGGTTCAAGCAAAGGTGACCCCCGACTTCTTCCAGAGGTACAGAGATGGGCAACACTTCAGGAGCACTGATAGGGTCTATCATTGAATGAATCTCCAAACCCCTGTTTTTTGTGGCCCCCTTCTGCCTCTGGAGCGACGTCTGCCATTGAAACCTCCTCCTTTGTGTCTGGAGGAAGTATCCCCACACAAGTCCCTAAAAAGATCCCTGAGACTTCCAGAACCACAGTTTCTTACCACCTTGATAGTTCCTGGAGAATGTATGCTGAGGGGTACAGAACTTGATTCCAACGGTAAACACGGTCTTTCCCTCCTGCTCACTGTGGGTGAGTGTATCTTTTACTGATGGCCCAAACAAGTAGCAGCCAAGACATCTTGAAGGGTTCCATGAAATTGCATAACCACACCCAGACATGTCTCCTAACAGCTATGCCTAAAATGTCTGCTCATGATGTACCCTCTGCTTGATGGAAAATTAGCCTCATCGATGAACTGGCAATGGACAAGACAGTAGCCCATTGAGGAGAAACATTCTTGAGGTCCTCTGCAGACATGGACTCAGAGAGAGAGTTTGAAAGTTTCTTGGTCAAATCTCTCTGTAATCAAGTAAAATGTGCCAGGTAACTTAACAAACTTACTGCAAAAGTGGCTGATGTGTATATGCACTTTCCAAACCTGTCCGTTGCTCTGGAGTCCATGTTCTGTGGACTGACAGAGGAGCTTGTTCTGCTAACTCCTTCTTAGTGGCTGCCACCACAACTATGGCATCAACTGGGACTCCCTTGCTCTATTGAGATCTGTCTGAAGAGGGAACTAAGAATTCATCCAGGCACTTGGGAATAGGTTCGACACTGTCTGGTTCCTTCCAAGCCTGGCAGGGAAACAAGGTCAAAAAGTTCATCCACTTGTGGGGGGTCACCCAATACGTCGATGAGCCAGCCCCAAAACCCTCCAGGAACACCTATTCCTCAGGAGAAGGATTTTGGGAGGACCAACCACCTTTCTGCTCAAGGATTTCCAGGATGCCCACAAAGGAGATGTTGTCAGGCAGCGATTGGGGGGATCCTTCCCCCTCATCAAAACTGGTGCCCTCCATAAGAGACTCCATAGTGGAGTCTATGTGCCTTCTCTTGCATGTTCTCTTCTGAGGTACCTCTTCCACGGGGTGCTCAGGAGAGGTGTTGGAAGAAAGGAGGATTCCCTATGGTGAACATGTGGAAGCTTCCCTGAGATGGCTGACCCTGAGGAGTAGTAATGATGGGCTCAGAGCTTGGACCAATGAGGGGTGGGGGATAAGATCTGAGACTAATGAGAACAGCTCTCTATGCAGAGAGAAAGCCCTTTCTACATTCTGAAAATCTGACAGACCTGGGAAAACCTCTCTCCTCCTCCTAGCAGCCAAAGCAGCGAAAGAAGGAAGGTCACGGGGAAACCCAGATCCAAGCCCTTTGGAGAGAATCAGACCTGAGCTGTCCAGGGCCAAGTCACCAAAGGGAAGGAAAGGATCCAACAAAGTAGGACCTGAACCTGACCTCTCGGATCCAAGACCCATCCTGAACTGAAGGCATCAGAGCAGGAAAGGTCAGGATTCCCACCGGAGTTGAGTAAGGGAGCTTCCTCGGATCTGATGCCAAATCTCTTGGATATCTAGGATCCTGGGACTCCAAAATCACAGGTTGTTTCAGAGAAGGAAACAGTATTGGTTGGGTAGGTGTGCTTACAGATCCGGGTGGGGAAGGAGCAGGCAGGAACCCCATCTGGATCTGAGCCGTAAAGGAATCTCCACATCATCCTGTCCATGTCACCCTCAGACAAGCTCCTTGAAGACCTAGATGGAGTTGTAGATGCTGGCCTAGAGTGTTTGTTTGGCATTTGAAAATAACTTGGAGGATAACGCTGGAGACACAGGTTTTAGTAGAAATTCCAGCGTAAGTACTCTACTCGTCAGATCCGATGGTCGGGGATCCAAGACAGAGGTGGACTGAGGAGGAGAACTGGTAGTAGGGGATGAATCAGTCAGATCTGAGGGTTGCTGTGGATCTGAAGACTGCCCAAGAGGCCTTGGATCTGAGGGAGTTGGATTTGAGACCTTTTGAAGCTTTTCGGATGGCTCTGAGGAAGTCTTTGGGGATTTTGGATGGTGTCTGTTCCTCAGCTCTGGGACCACTGAAGCTGGTTTTGAGGGAGTTTGAGCCCCAGCTGGAGCTTCTGTGGTCACAGAAGGCCCTAGGATTAAAGGTAGTGCATACAGCGCATGGGGTCTTCCGGTGGGCCACTCCCAAACAGTGGACGCACTTCTTGTGGGCATCAGAATTAGGAATCTGATGCCCACAAGAAGTGCACTTCTTAAAACATATAATTTTTTCTGACCTGGCCTTCTCTGTCATAGTAGGCAGCAAGAAGACAATAAACCCTGGAAAGAAAAGCGTCTATATCACATTATCGAAATCTTACTACATCGAATCACTAAAGGTCGACCTCTAGTGATCGATGTAGTAAAACATTGAATAACGTTTAAAAATACAAAACAAACAAAAATAAAAACTAACTAGCTTAAGCAGGGGGGCAAGCCCCCTGCACTCCCCACACCCCCCTACTTAAATATTCCAACTCCGAGACCGCACTACATTGACGTAAACAGAAATCTTCCCCTACAGAGATTTCTGTTTACCTGCACGATGTTCTGCGCTTTCGATGTTGTGGTGCCAACAATATCAGCTTCGATATTGTCGGCTTTTGACATCGTGAAGTAGACCCAAAAGAAAAGAAGGGTTTCAACAACTCTAAATTTAACCCAAAGGTTAAGAGTACACAGTATAACAAATTTGCCTAACAGAGTAAGCAGACAGAAATCAGCAAACCTTTTTTTTTTTTTTGAAAAAAATAGAAAATAGAAAATAAAGTATATAAATACCAGTCAAGTACCAAGAGTAGTACAAGAGAAAATAGGGAAACAGGAAAATAGTAAACCCCTAACACCTGTGAACAGCTGAAGGAGGAGAAAGAGTAAAACTAAATTCAAAAACAGTTATAAGGCAAAATGTCACCAGAATTGTACAGAAATAATTCTCAAAAAGACACTCTTATGCTAGAGCAATTGGATCCTCCATCCTGTGGCTATGGCGGGACATCTGAGGAGCTGGTGTTGGAATACATCATTACGGGTAGAGGGAGGAGCTCTAGCTTTGCATCTGAAGTCTTGTGCATGCGGCCGAGTCAGATCTGAGGATCAAATCCTAGACCCGTTAGTGAGGAAGAATGAGAAGGACAACATCAGATTCATGATTTAATGGTAATACCAGTAGTAAATATCTTAAAACTTAAGAAAAAGTGAAGAAATGCAATATTTTCCTATCAGGACTTCAAAATGAAACAGATGAACAACAGAAATAGTAAGCCTTGTGGTACCTTGCCAACAGGCAGTCCCTATTGTTCAACTAACACCACAGAACTTCAGTTTCCCAGTACAAGTCATAAAAATAAGCCCCATGACTGCTTAAATGCAGTATTAAGCACACAAACAACACATTGGCAAGGCAGAACTTCCAGATAAATTAACAGCAGTAGTAAATGAAAATTAAATTAAAATAAAAAAGTTAATACACATATTTTATTTTATTTTTTTAATTAAAACAGAAAGAACAAAAACATATAATAATAAAGAGAAAGGGAAGTTCCCAAAGGGATTTTATCAGAGTCTGGAAGTTATAATCTACCAGTGCAGGCTGCTGAGGAGATTATACTATTTGAGTCTTACAGCACAAATCACTGAATAATGTACTTTCTGTGACAGGGGTAAGGCTTCCCCTGATGTGTGGGGCTTAGCCAATCCCCTATCACAGAGAGTCAGTGGAGGGGATTCTGTGCTCTGGAAAGCTACCAGTGTATGTTTTTGTGCAGGCACAGAACCCATATGCCACTGAGATGGTGTGAATGGTGAACATCAATCACATCATTACTCTGTTCATGCTCCACACTAGGCTGGTAACATCCTATAATACATTTTTCTATTTGACCCCACCTCCATTTTCTAACCACAGTTTTATCTCTCAACTCAGTTTCTTGCAGCTATCCTATCCTTCAGTTCCTATAGCTATTATAATTTTCATTTACTGTCCTGCAATCCCTCGTCCCTCCCTTACTGCCATCTCCTTTCAAATACGGAAAGTCTTCCTCACTTGCAATACTTTAAATTTTCATTCGCAATTTGTAAATATCTCTTTTTCTATTGACTTTGCATACACACTTTATTTTCTCATGCATACAAATATTCCTTTAATAATCAGTCTTCATTCTATCTCATTTCTGACTACTCTTTGACAACTTATTAATCATCCTTTTCTCAAATAACCACTGTCGTTTTTTTATTTATTTTGAATTCATGTATTTTTCTACTTAACTCACCTTTGCTTCCATCTTTCTTTCTTCAGCTCCCTGGGCTTCCGCTGAAAATGGGTTACTGCCCAGTAAGACTTTCCCAGTAGACAAATGTCAACAAATAAATAAATAAAACTAAAGATAGATGTTAAAGTGTCTTCACTGTTGCAGTAATAAATGTTTGGAATTTCCTGCTGTGAAAGTCCTTGGCCAGGCAGCATATCAGAGATTGGTTTCCCTTCTACTGGCCTGGTAGATGCACTTCCGTCAGACATCAGAATATAGGGGTACATAGGTTGTCTTCTGGTGCCATTTTCATAAGTTTTTCTTACCTTCAAAGGACTGGTGCCCCAGTCTTCTAGCCTTAGGCCAGGAGCACAACCCACACATGCTGTGTCCAACAGGTTAGGGCACCTAAATAGGGAAGGGCCTTAAGAAGAGAGAAAGAGCAAGGAAGCCCACCCCAACCCAGAAACATTACAGAGGGAAAGGATACTGCAAACGTGAAGACATTTGAACACCTACATTTAAGGCAAGTAGACACAACTGCACATTCTTTATCCTGTTTCATTTTTAGTAATAACTGCTAGGGATGATTCCAAAACTATAGGAAGAGTAGCTGCTGAAGAGATATTAAACAGAGGAAAGGAGCCCCTGCAGAACTGCAGACATAAACCTGGCTCTGACTCGAGAGGATATACTGCAGTGTTTAGAAAAGGTGTGGACTGAACCAAGTGGCTGCCTCCATAAAAGCTTGGGTGGACAACCCCCCTCCCGATAAAGGCAGCAGCAGTAGCTGTGATCCTGCTGAAATGAGTTCTAATGTGCTCCAGTACCTTTTTGCCATGGTGCTTGTAACAAAAGGAAAATTCAGTTGGAAATTTACTTACTGGTTTGCCCGATTTGTTAGGAGCAAAGGCCACAAACAGTTGATCAGATTTTATGAAATTGTTATCTAAGTAAAATCTGAGATCCCTGTGGAAATCCACGGAGTGTAAGGTTCTTTCCCCATATTCTCTGGATTTGGGAAGAAAGCAAGAAATTGTACTGTTTGATTCAAGAAGCATTCTGTTATCTTTTGCACAAAGATAAGGTTAGTTCTCAATGAAAATCTGTCTGGGTAAAACCTGAGAAAGGGCTCTTTACATATTAGTACCTGTAACTCAAAGATTATTCAAGCTGAGGTTATATCTACTAGGAAGGGTGTTTTCCAGGATACAAATCTGGTATCTGCAGGTGTGACAGACTCAAAGGAAGGTAAAGTGAGAATATCAAATGCAAAACTGAGGCCCCTGGAAGGTTCATAGACCCATATGTGTGGCCTTAGGTGGATGATGCCTTTGAGGAACTGTTTCAACACAGTTTTAGGGGCTACACTTGCAGGTAAGGGAAAACATAAGAGGCATGAATTTTACAGGAGTAAGAAAAACCTATGGTGAAAAGCTTCACCAAGTAGGTCAGATCTAAGTGGACCTTAGCTAATATAGATTGTTGGCCCTTGCTCTGTCACCATACAGTGATTATTTTCCACTTAGAAATGTGTGATTTCCTAGTACTAGTTCTACAGGCATTTTTCAAGATAAGTAGAAGGTCCCTGTCTAATAATGGCCCTGAGGAATAAGGATAATTTTATCCAGGCTACCAGTTTCAGTGTAGACAAGATTGGGGGGGGGGGGGGCTCCTTTTTTTCTGGGTTAAGAGATCTACCTCCTGCAGGGTCCCATTTATGTTGCAAAAGGGCTGTTAACCCAAATGCCCTTTGATTGACACGTAAATGGCAATCTACAAAACTTCAAATGGCCAAGTAAGCTAATTTTTTCCCAGGGAAAAAAAATCACTTGGCCATTATCGGGAATTTGCCCTTTCCTCCACTGTAGTGTGATCTCGGAGTTGGTATATTTAGTTAGGGGGGGGTGGGGGGTACAACCCCCCACATCGGGGAGTGGGGGGTGAAGCCCCCCACTTCATAGGGTTTGCTGATTTTTTTTTTTTTTTTGTTGGCAAAGCGATTTTTTTTCTATGGGGAAATAAAATCACTTATTTGGCCATTTGAAGTTTTGGTCTTTTGGTATTTACGAGTCGATCAAAGGGTGTTCGATGAACAGCCCTTTCGACAATATAATATAGAACCCCCCCTCCTGAGGTAGCAACAATAATTCTTGTATGCTCAAGTTGTGTAACAGGGGACCCAAAACTGCATTGGCCAAAAGGCTGCAATTAAGATCACCCTTAGCACTTACTCCCTAATCTTTACAAGTAACCTGGGGTTGAGAGGTTAGGGAGGAAAACATACAGAAACACACCTGTCCATGGGAAGGAAAAGGCATCTGTCCTCCAGGCCTTATTGTCTGGGGCCACTGCATAACACTTTTTTAATTGCATGCTTTCTTTAGAGGCAAAACAATCTGCTTTTTATGGTACATAGCATTTTCCTATGATATTCTTGAAGATCTGCTTTTTTAGCATCCAGTCTTGGGGGTTTGAGATTGATTTGCTTATGTTGTCTAAAAGTTTGTTTTCTCCTGGGAGACACTATGCTGCTAGGTGTAACCCTATCCCTTGAGTCAGTACCGAGAGCTGCAGTGCCAGATGGCAAAGCAGGTAGCAAGAGGAAAATTAGGTGCCTGTTTTCCACGTGTGTTTGAATGCCATCATTCCTCTGCAGACTTCCATAATTTATAACAGGTTGATGTGACTGATAGAAAGGTTTTCCAAATTGCACTGCACCTGAAGACAATTGTAAAATGGTTACTTCAAAGCAAGTCTGAGATTTCTAAGGTTATCATTTGGTTCCCTTGCTGACATCGGAAAAGAACTCATTTGTTCTGAGTTAAGCTGCTATCCATCATAACAGTTTTCTTCTTAGGTAGACAGGAAGTTTTATCTTGAAGTTTAGATGGTGTCTGTGCTGACGTTACCATTTCTTTACGAACCACTGTATCTTTCTCATACAAAGTTTTAGGTCATGTAATCCAGATACCTCAGGATTTCTCTGTCCAACACCACCTCTTGCTGGGCTAGTATTCTAAAATACTGTTATAAAAACAATCTTTTCCTGTGGAAGAAAGACCTTTTGTTTTTCTATGTCCAAAAATGCTCTGAGAAACACCAGTCTGTTTGTGGGAGTAAGGATGGATTTATTTAAGTCTAAGAAGAATCCCATGCTTGAAAGACAGGTTGTGGTCAGGTGAAGCTCCTTGATAGAACTTGCTTGGATAAGGCAATAGTCTAGAGAAGGGCAGATCTGAAAGCCTTTGGTCCTGCATAAGAGATCGACTAGAGCCAGACATTTGGTGAACACTCTGGGAGTGGTAGATAAGTCAAAGGGCAATGCACAGACTAGAAAATCTTTCGCACATGCCCTGAAGCAGAGATACAGCCTGTATTCCTTTGCTATGGTATTTGAAGGCAAGTGTCTTTTACATCCAAGGTGACCATGAAAGCCTGAGAGGAAAACATGGGCAGCAGACTATATAGAGTAAGCATCTGGAATGAGGTGACTACTAAGAAGCTGTTTAGTCTTGACAGTGCTAGAAGTGATCTCCATGTTTCTTCTTTTCTTGGAACTAGGAAGAGTCTTGTTCCTAGTTCTTTTTGGGGGACTGGTTCTATGGAGCCCTGTTCCTGAAGAATCTTTACTTTGTTCTGTGACTCCTTGATCTGCCCTTTGTAAATGTATGGGATATCTGCAGGCACTGGTAGGGAAGTAAACTGCAGTTCATGCCCTGTCCTTATCATATGAAGGACCCAAATGCCGGTGTTACATTTTGCCACTTGTTTAGTAAGAATGAAAGCTTACCTCTGAACTTTGCTGCTGGAGGAAGATTGGTGTGGGTTGGGATGAGAAATGGGAATGGAGGGGGGGGGGGCAGAGAGATGTTCTGTTGAGTCATAGCTGCTCCCTGATGGACTCCTGGGGGTAAGACACTCTTGGCCTAGATCCTTATTCATCTTGCTGCCTTATTTGCTGTTTTTGCTGTCTTTCACTAATGGTCCTTCTGTTCCTTGGTCTTGGTTACATGGCAGGAAAGGACTGGGATTTTGTTGAACCCTTGGGGCTGAATCTATACAAAGTCTTTGACAGTTTGTAAGGACTTATCCTTGTCCTCTAATTTTTTTTAAATAGCTTGAGCCCTGTGTCCACACAGAAATTCTTTGTCAAGAAGAGTATGCAGAAAGTACAGCTGTGCAAACTACACTTACCATAACAGTAGATGTCTGCATACCTCACTGCTGCAGTAGTGGTTTGGCTACATGGGTTGTATCCTGCCTTTGATACAACAACCATTCACCTTCACAAAGCTCTGGCTCCCTCCCACACTGTCACTCTGACTGCTGATATTACAGCCCAGAGAAGGAAAATCTTCTGGACAATCTTGATAATACAAAGAAAAGAGCATACTCATCCTGAATGTCTAAAAGATATAAATGGCAACAAACAGTTTAATACCCCACCAACTAACTATATACAGTGCTAGGGTGGATGGTGGGTGAGTGCAGCTACTGCAGCAGTGATGAATTCAACCATCTCTCATTATGCAGCTGTACTATGTTCATCATGCTCACTGCTACAGTAGCCTGCCCCAGTCTGGAAGGAGGAAGGATAAGGATTCAGTAGCTCCTGAATAATGGTCCTAAGAAAACTAGTCCTAGACTGGGAAAATAATCCAGTCTGTAATGCTTTGAAAAAGTATGCACAGAGGACAGAGCTGCTGCCTCTAGAATGCCTCTAGAGTCACTGATTTCCAACATGCCATCATAGGTGCCAAGACTCTAGTATAATGGGCCTTTATATTGCCTGGAACTGATTTACCATGGTGGGTATAACAAAAAAGCAGTTGCTGAGGACAACCATTTAAAAATAGTCTGTTTTGACATATGTTGTCCTTTCTTAGTCCCATTACAAGAAATTAAAAGCTGTTCTGCTTTTCTGAAAGGCTTAGTTCTGTCAAAATAGTAGCTGAGCTGTCCATGCATGCCCAGAGTATGTAGATTCCTTTCTCCTTGGTTCTGAGGATATGAATAGAACACTGGGAGATTGGTGGCTTGATTCAAAGTAAACACTGAAAGAACTACGGGTATATATTAGGGATTTGCTCTTCACGAGACCGGATAGTGTTCACCGACCATAACAGCTTACAACTCAGATACTCTTCTTGCAGATGTCAGAGCAATAAGAACAATCTTCCAAGTAATGAACCTTAAATCAATATGATGAGCTAGTCCAAAGGGAGACATAGTTAACTTTTCCAACATAAAGCTAAGATCCCAAGAAGGGGCCATCTTTTGTCCTGGAGGTTCAATATGTAAAACCCCATTAAGAAACTGGGAGGGAAGGGTCCATAGACAGACATGGTGAAATGGCTGCAAGATGTACCTTGACAGAGGAGTAAGACAGACCAGAGGAAAGCAACTCACAAAAATATTTCAGAACCAGTAGTATACAATCCTTGACAGGGCCTTGGTTATTGACTAGGCCAAAACTAAATCTTTTCCACTTGCCAATATAAGATTTCTTCGTAGCAGGTTATCTTATTTACTTTAGTACCTAATGCATGTCATCAGAAAAGAGGTGCTTTTGAATCATTCAGACAGTTAGCTGAAGTTGTTTGAGATTGGTATGTATCACTGCCCCCTCCATGTTGTGTGAGTATGTCCAGTCTCTGAAGAAGCTTGTGGTAACTGTCCTCAGCCAATTCCATAAGAAGGGAGAAAGTACAGTTGTGTACACTTACCATAAATGTAGATGTTTCGAGTGTATTCACTATTGCAGTCATTACATTTGGGTTATCTGCTTGCAGGTAGCCCTCAGTCTGCCTGATTATCAAAGTCTTGGGTGCTGCGTCGGTTGCTGTCTCATCTTCCATGACGTCAGGTAGTCAGGGGTATAAAGCATGCAGCCGATGCCATTACATCAGTTTTTTTTTGCTCCAGATGTCAGGTGCCCCCATAATGGGAAGCAATTAAATATAAGGATACACCTCCAACAAAAAGCAAATACACCAGAAAGCTTAAGTATAGTAAACAAGAAGAGAGGTATAGCCAATAGAAGTCAGGGGGCTGGAGGGAGGGTAACCAGGACTGCAACAGTGAATACACTCGAACATCTACATTTATGGTAAGTGTACACAACTGTACTATGTTCTTCATGTTTCACGGTTGCAGTCATTACATTTCGGTAGATTCCCAAACTAAGGAAGGGAGGAGGCAGTTATTGAGCATTAGGACTAGCTATTAGGCCCTGCAAGACTGCAGTGGCAAAACCAGCTCTGGATTTAGAAAAAGCTGGCAAGTGGTAATGCTTGGTGAAGGTATGTACAGAACTCCAGGTAGCAGCTTCTGGGATGTCCCTGGTAGGGACACCTCTGAAAAAAGCTGCGGAAGTAGATGCAGCCCTGGTGGGATGGGGTCTTATCCCCTGTGGGGTAGATGTTCCATGGTGCTTATAGCAGAAAAGAATGCAATGGCCTAGCCACTTAGAAATGGTTTGCTTTGAAATGGCCTTCCCCTCTGCCCCTGCAGCAAAGGCAACTAGCATCTGATCAGATTTCCTGAGAGGCTTGGTCCTGTCCAAGTAAAATCTAAGTTGTCTGTACACGTCTAAGGAGTGCAGTATTCGTTCCCCTTTGTTCTATGGATTAGAAAAGAAGTTTGGCAAATTAATGGACTGATTAAGGGCCACACTGGATACCACCTTGGGCATAAAGGAAGGAATGGTCCTGAGGGACACCCTGTCCGCATGAAAGATGATGAAAGGCTCCACTGCCATGAGGGCCTGTAATTCAGACACCCTTCTTGCTGAAGTGATGGCTAGAAGGAAGGCTGTTTTCCAAGAAAGAAATTTCAACTCCGCAGTTGCAGATGTCTCAAAAGGAGGTAGACTGAGCTTTTCCAATACAAAGTTAAGGTCCTAGGCAGGAGTAGGAGCTCTCCTGGGTGGTCTTATATTTTTGGCCCCTCTGAGGAATTGTTTCAGTAGGGGGTGAGAGAAGAGGGGTAGCTCAGTATTATAATGTGCTGAAATGGCTTAATGAAAGAGAAGGAAAGGCTCTTGTGAAGTATCTCTGTTAAGTACTTAAGAATATGCGGTAAACTGGGCACTGTTGTGCCCATCCCCTGAGTCTGGCTCCAGGAACAGAATCTTTTCCACTTCTCAGCATAGGATTTTCTAGTACTAGGCCTCCTTGCCTCCAGGATGACAACCAGCACTTGTTTGCGGAGGGATGGTATAGGAGAACTCAGGTAATTAGCCAGGCTGCCAGGTTCAGGGTTTGAAGCTGGGCGTAGGGAATCTGGTCCTCCTGCTGGGACAGTAGGGAAGGAGTCTGAGGCAGGTGCCATGGTTCCAGTAGTGACATACTTGCAAGAGGGGGTACCAGTGTTGGCGTGGCCAGTCTGGTGCAATGAGTATTGTCCTTGGTTTGTCCTGTTTGATCTTTAGTAAAACTTTTGAGAGGAGAGGCAGAGGGGGAAGGCATAAACTGAGAGGCTTTTCCAGGTAAAGGACATGCCATCCACTTTCCAAGCTTCACTGTGAGGAGTCCTTGTGCAAAATTTGTCCAATTGGTAGTTCTGAGGGGAGGAAAACAGGTCTATCTCTGGGCTCCCCCATTTGTTTTTCAGAATATTGAATATCTTTGGCTCCAGTTTCCACTAGTGTGGGTCCATGAGATTTCTGCTTAGGTCGTCTGCCAGTGTATTTAGCTTGCTTGGCAGGAATTGAGCTTGTAGGTGCACTTGGTAGTTCAAGGCTGTGTTCCACAGAGCCATGGCTAGTCTGCAGAGGGGGTATGAGTGGGTTCCCCCCCTGCTTGTTTATGTACCACATAGCAGTGGTGTTGTCCGTCTTTACCAATAATTGTCCTGGAAGAATGTGGTCCTTGAAGGCTGTCAGAGAATTCTGTACAGCTAATATTTCTTTTTGATTGATATGCAGGTGCATTTGACTCGGGTTCCATTTGCCCTGAATGCACTGCCCTGCCAAATGAGCTCCCCATGCATAGTCTGATGCATCTGTTGTTAGCGTTTGGGTGGCAGGGGGTAAAGTGAATGGCAGTCCCTTGTTGTGGTGGCAAGCCTCTGCCCACAAAAGGAACTCGTCTTTATACAAGGAATGATGGGAATCATTGATTCCAGGTCCTGAGAATGTTGACACCATAGGCTTTTTAGATACCATTGTAGTTTCCTCATATGCAGTCTTGCATATGGAATTAGTAGAATGCAAGAGGCCATGAACCCCAGGGCTTGCAGTATTTTCCATGCAGATAGCTGGGTCTTTGTGGCCAGTAGTCTGAAGTAGGCTGTCAAATAAACTTGTTTCTCTGGCGTGAGGTAGGCCATCTGGGAAGTTGTATTCAAGCTTGCTCCCAGGAATACAATTTGTTGGCAGGGTACTAGGTGAGATTTCATTTCGTTTATGGTTTACCCCAGTGAGGATAGCAGTTTCTTTACAAATGTCAGATGATTTAATAGCATGTCCTGGCTTTCTGCCTGAATTAGACAATCATCCAGGTATGGGTACATTTGAATATTTATTTGCCTGCAGAATGCAATAACTAGAGCTAGGCACTTTGTGAATACCCTGGGTGCTGGAGATAAGCCAAAGGGCAGTGCAGAGAACTGATAGTGCATGTAGCCTGCTCTGAAGCCTTGGTAATTTCTACAATATTCCCTTATTGGGATATGCAGGTAAACATCCTTTAAATCCAATGTTGCCAACCAGGCATTTCTGCCTAGCATGGGAAGCAGCTGATAAAGAGTTAGCATTCTGAATTTTGGGATTACCAAAAAGGTGTTTAGGATAGACAAGTCCAGGATAGGATGCCAGGTATTGTCTTTTCTGGGTACCAGAAAAAGTCTTGAGTAAAAACCTTGTCCCCAATCCTCTTTTGGGACAGGTTGAATATCCCTGATACTTAGAAGAGAGAAAACCTGCTGTTGAGCCTCTGCCCACTGATTTGCAGGTAGGTCTGGCCAACCGTTTGGGGCTGGTAAGGTGTGGAAGTGGAATCTATATCCTTGGAAAACTATATTTAACACCGATTTGCCCTGGGTAATGAATTTCCATTTTTCTGCATGCAGGGTGAGCTTTTCTCCTAAGGGAGCAAGGCAGTTGAACATGGCTTGGAAGGGTTAAGGTTAAGTCATTGTGACATTTTTCCATAGGGGGTGTCTTACTACTTCCAGCTTTGGAAGTGGGAGCCCCCAACTGCTTAGGCCTGTGTGTAGCCTGAGACTGTAATCTAGGTTTGTCTGCTGTTCCCTGGTTTGGACTGAGAAGGCCTGGAAGAGACTGGAAAGAACCAATTCTTAGAAGGCCAATGCCTACTAAATCTGGGAGGCTGTACTTGCAGGAAATCTTTAACAGTTTACATAGATTTAGCTTTTTCCTCCATCTTTTTAAGGACTTATTCTGTTTTGTTGCCAAACAGGTGGTCTTGGTTTAAGGGAGCATCCAGTAATTTAGATTTAACATGATCTGGCAAGTTTTGCTCCTTAAGCCATGCATGGCTTCTAAGTACAGACCCAGTGACAGCAGCCCTGCAAGATGCTTCTAAAGAGTCAAAACCACATTGCAAAGTTTGTTTACCTACTTGTTCAGCAGATGCATTAAATCCTGAAATTCTTTGTGTTCAGCACAGTCAGGAATCAACATCATTTTCTGTTTAAGTAGTCTCATAATATGTTGCTGGTACTTTAATATATGAAACTGGCAATTTAAGGCCCTAATGGCCAAAGTAGCAGAAGTGTATACCTTCTTACCCCATCTGTCCAAGGCCCTAGAATCTCTATCAGAAGGGGTAGGATTTTTGGCAGCAATAGCCTTAATGCCCTTTGGTCCTTGGGAAATGGTCTCTGGATCCGCAGTAGGATTCTTGAAGAGGAACGTAAAAGAGTCAGGTACTCTGTAATACCTGCCAGGTTTTCTGGGAGCTGGAGGTAAAGTGCCTGGGGACAGGCTAGATTCCAAGAAGGCATCATCTACAATGTCCAGAACAGGAGGGATAGCTAAAGGCCTGTGTTGAGGAAGGAGTAATAATTCCCTAAGCCTCTTTTTGGAGTCAAGAGTAATCCTGGCTTTCCCAGCAGAAATGCTCCCTAAGAGTGTACAAGGTTTCACCAAAAGAAAAATCTTCTGGAGGAGAAGCAGATGGAATAGAATCCTCTGCAACAGAATCCTCATAGGTAGATAAGGGCAAATCCTGGTAATCAGAAGAAACAGAAATATCAGAATCCTGATCAGAAGAATCAGAAGGCAAACCAGTTCTAGGTCTCTTAGAGGGGAAAGGCTGGCTTCCCTTAATTAAAGTAATAAGGTCTTCAGCCATTCTAAGCATTTGTTTTTTAGGCATATGGGCCTGGCCATGTGATTTGGACGTTGGTTTTCTAGGCGTGGGTCGAGTTTTAGGCCTGGATGAAGACGATGGCGTTGGTTTAAAATGCAAATCTGTAGGCCTGAATACACCCTCAGAAGCCAGTGCCTGCACAACAGCTCCGGAACCATCCATAGTCAAAGAAGCATCTCGCGGCATACCGGACTCCGAATGGGTCTCAGCAGAGGCCTGCGAATCTGAAGTAGCGGGTATCAGAAGCTGCGAAAGCTCCTCACTGAGTACCAGCGAACTGGCGACTAGCTTAACGAAAATGTCGTTGGCAGTTTTGGACCTATGCGGTCTGTCTATGTCATTATCCTTACGTTTTTTCGGAATATCGGTAGTTGGAAGGCTTACCGAAGCCATTTCTGGATAGTTAACTCAGTACCAAAATAATTTGCTGCAAACATAGACCGACGATGCATAGTTCGGGGGTTGAATAAGGCACAAAATCGACAGCGAGGGACGTTGTGGTCTGGGCTTAAGCAAGGAATGCAGTACGAATGAAAATCTTTATGACGTATTTGCTTTCCACAGGTAAGACAATTGTTAACTTTTAATGACATCGGTTAAGAGCAAGAAAAAGGATCCCCCAATGGGGTACTTAGCTTTTTTGAAGACTTCGGTTCTTAACCTTGATAATGAAAATTTCAGGAGTCGGCCGACCGGCACTTGCAAACTGCTTTTGCTTCAGGCACTGCGTGGCAAGAAAGACTGATGTAATGGCGTCAGCTGCATGTTTTATACCCCTGACAACCTGACGTCATGGAAAAAGAGACAGCATCTGACACAGGAATCCAAGACTTTGATATTTAGGCCGGCTGAGGGCTACCTGCAGGCAGATAGCCCAAATGTAATGACTGCAACAGTGAAACACAAAGAACATCATCATCTTTTCTAACATACATCATGTCTTAAGATGAACATTGTTGAACCTGCTGTTTTTTTTTTTTTTTAGAGAACAACCTAATCAAAGACTGACTAGGGGTGTCAGTTCAGCCCCATTAAGGCTGTTTCTTCAGTTACCCCCAAGATCCATCCTCTGGGGTGTCTCCATGATGCAAAGAAGATTGTTCTCCTGTGCACATAACAGATGCTGGAACAGCTGAAGAGGACACAAATGATCTCCAGTCCATGGGGGCTGAAAGGTCTACACCAGATGAACCTGAAGAAGAAAGTGAGTGGTCTGAGGAACAGCAGATGTCTACTACAGTTTCACTTCCTCCTGACTGAGGCAAAGAGTGTGCCCACTGTAGTGGGAGGGGCTCCTCATTCTGTTGTTTATTCTTTTTAGGGAAAACAGAAAAAGAGCCAGTATGGCCAGAATAAGTATTTGTGCAGCAGCTGAGGCAGAGGACTGAAAGCCAGTAAGGAATGGTGGAACAAGTTGTTTGAAAGGTAAGTTGTCGCAGAAGTGTTCAGAAGCAACACAGACACAGACACACACACACACACTCTTACACTTATCCCCACAGTTCAGTTTTCTGTAACTTTACGAGAAAAATACAAAATCCTTATATGAAATAAAGCAGCTGTCTACAATGCACACTGAAAGTAAAGGTAACTGGCAAGTAGTCACAAAGTGTTCACAAGTGCCAAATACATTCAGAATGTTTTCTGCCTGTTTAAAACACTTCCTGGCCCTTCAATTCTCACAAGCCATCTCTCCTTTCATAAACTATTTGACCACAAAAAGAGATGAAAGAGAGGGATCCATGGACAGACAAGCTGAGATGGCTGCAAGATGCACCTTGATAGATGCATAAGATAAGCCATCACTGAGTGGCTCAGAGAAATATTTCAAAACCAGAGAGGTAGGCACCATGCTAGGCCCTCTGGTATTGATTAGGCACCACATACAAAACCTATTCCACTTGTAAACGTAAGATCTTCTAGTTGCAGGTTTACTTGCCTCCTTCAATACCTTATGCAAATCCTCAGAGAATAAGTGCCTAAAAGGTATCAAGATAGTATCTTCCAGGCTATCAAAAGCAATTGCTCTAAGTTGGAATGCATCACTCAAGCCTGATACTGTGTGTGCAGTTCCAGAGTGTGAGAAAGCTTGTGATAATTGCCCTTGGACAGTTCCATTAAAAGGGAGAACCAACTTTGCCTGGGCCAAAAGGGGATCACTATAATGATCTTTTGTAATTCGTTCTGAACCTTCAAAAATACCTTGGTTATTGGTAGAAAGGATGGAAATGCATAAAGGAACATTCTCATCCAAGTGAATGAGAATGCATCTATACTCAAAGCATGTCAGTAAAGATGTCTCAGACAGAATATTTTCAACTGCCTGTTTTGAAAGAAGGTGAAGAGAACTATTTGAAGTCTTCCTCACACCTGGACAAATCCAGACAGACCTATCCCCTGAGTTTCCACACAAGAGGGTCTATCAAGGATCTACTTAGCCTGTCTGCCATTAGGTTTTTCTCTGTCAGGGTGCATGAGGCTGAGGCATCAGAGAATGCTGTAAGGCTAACACCCAGGCCATCACTGCCAACCAGCAAAGAGGATATGACCTTGTACCCCCTCATTTGTTCATATATCACATGACTGTGGTGTTGTCTGTAACCAATAAAAGGAGACCTTGAGAGCATAAGTAGTAAAATCGTTTAAGGTATGAATCACTGCTAATGTTTCTTTGACATTTGTGTGCTTTGTAGCATCTGAAAGACCCCAACTGCCTTGCTTGAACAACCCTGAACACTGCTTCCCATGCAAAATCTGATGTGTCCATCTGGATTGACTAAACTGAGGACTAGAGAGAGAAATGTAGGTCTGGAAAGACAGGCATCTGACCTCTCCACCATTGTAACTCTTATTTCACAAAATCTGGCACTGCTACCCAGAACTCCAAAGGGAGCATGCACTGGGTCAAACAACTTTTTAAGAACTATGGAATCTTTCTCACATGCAGTCTGGGTAGTGGTGTCATGAGAATCAATGTTACCATGAGGCTGACCATTTTGAGTAACTCTTTAGAGCAATCCTTGAAAATGTGCTGAATGTTCAGGACTTTGTCTTCTGGCAGAAAGGCCATATATTTTTCTGTGTCCATCATACACCACAAGAGGACAATTCTTTGTGAGAATGTAAGACATGACATTTGATGGTTCAGTATAAAGATAGGAAGAACTGAAATGTGACAAGCATCCTTTAGATGATAAGTCACCATAAAAGAGTGGTCCAGAAGAAAGGGTTGGACCATCTGCAGGGTGAGCATTTTGAAATTGGGTACCTTCAGAATGGTATTTAGGTATAGCAAATCTAACACTGGTCTCCACGATAGCTCCATTTTGGGTACCAAAAGGATTCTGGTGAAAAATCCTTTTCTTTTTATGGTGCAGCAAGTGCTTTTATTACTCCTGCTTGCAACTTGTGAAGGAATACTGGAGAGAGCAGATGTGTCTGGTTTAGCAGATGGGGATTTCCCTGAAGGAAGGAGGATTTTTCTGTCCACTGCCAGAAGTATCCTCACTAAATTATTCTCAGCACCCACTTGTCTGAGACTATTTGCGGACAGGCCGCTGGGTTGAGCTAAAATCTGGAGGATGGGGAAAGTGAAGCAGGGACAAGAGAAAGGAATGGGATGCCAGAGACTTGGCATAGTCATGTTTTAACAGGAGAATGAAATTTTTTGGGAAATGAACACTTTTTATTTGGTGTGAAAGCATTATCCTCTTGACATTTCCTCTTGGTACCCTGACACTTGTTAGGCTGGGATTTTTGTTAGTTCTGCCCTTTGAAGGTGAATACCTCGTTATTGGAGTACCTGAAAATATAAAACATTCTAGATATCCCATGCGTCATTATCTCAGTCATTTCATTGTTTCAGAATCTGAGTAGCAGCATGACCAAACACAAATTCAGAACTGAAAGGAGCATTCAACATCTCATTTTTAGAAATCTTCGCAACAATTCAGGTTATATAACCAAGCATACCTTCTCAGTACAGCAGAAGCTGCTGCATTTCTAGAAATACTATCTGCACCTTCCACGACAATCCTTAAAGCATGTTTCAAAATATGAGTCACATTAGAAATATTCTCATTTAAATAACATTTCTGTTCAGCAGGGAAAGATACGTCAAAGGCATTGAAACTGTAAGCACATTGCAAAAGAAATTTCCACATATAGCCCTAATAATTTAAAATTCTAAAGACTAAATTACAAGACTGACCCAGCTTTTCTTCCACTGAGATTCTAACCACTTGACAATTTTATATGGTGGTGTTGGGTTAGAAGAAGCCAAGGCTCTCTTGTTAGAATTGTCAGCTGGAGAAATGGCAACTGGGTCAGCTGACAAAGGAGCAAAGAGACCTGCAAGATCAGAGTACACCTTGTATTTCCTCATAGCCTTTTTTAGTAACTGGTTCACTAGCCAGAGGGGTTTTACTTGCAGTTTTATAGACGTCCTCTAAGGCCAGTAACAGAGGAGGAACAGACAAAACAGTTGGAGTCTCATCCTCAATAGGATCATAACCTGTGCCAATCTTTGATGCAGCCACAGACTACTTCCAGTAAAATATATCTCTAACGCCATCTATTATCTGTTGAAGGTGAACACTTGCTTTGTTTTTTGAACCTGTTCACCTTCCAAAGAATCAGAGTGGGCAGACTCAAAGTGTTCACTACTGTCTTTATCATTGTCCCCATCAAAATATATGGTGTAGACTAATCTGTAGAGAAGTTAGCCCCATAATCATCCTGAATAGGCGTACAGTCTTCAAGATTAGCTAACTGTAAAACACTCTTAGCTAAGGAAACCATATCAGCCCTATACATAGTAATAACCTGATTGCCTGGTGTGTGTTGAAGCTTCTATTCCTTCTTATTATGAACTATACTGGAGGACAGAATATTATGTCTGGCAAGGGATTTCTAACCCCTAGACCTCTCCTACATCTACAGGGTTTGGTCATCCCCCACATGAACCACTTACCAGAACAGCCCTGGAGGATGTGGCTGACCCCTGTACCACAGAGAGCTGTAGGCTCACATCAGATGGTGACAGGGAAAAAGGCAAGTGATCTGTGGGTCAGCTTAAGGCAACAACTGATTCATAAACCGTACAATGAGGCATGTTTTTGTAGAGTTTTTTTTCTTTATAGGTGCAACTGGATGTGATGGGGGGAAAACCAATATCAAGATCCATCAAGTCGGGGAAAAAAAAACACCAGTCAGAATAATACACTGACACTATTAAGAGCTGACTAAGGGCAGCAATAATAGAAAATACAAACAACATTCCCACATAGCAAATAAGGCTAAACTGCATAAAATACAGCAGAAACAGTTTAAATTGTGTTAAGCCTTGCTGTACAGTCTGCACAGTGCAGTAAACAACAGCACACAGTTATAATACCAAGTAAAATTCACTTGCCTGAATAGTGACAACAATGAACCATATACCCTTAAATCAAACAGAAACCTTTTAAAATAGCATAAATAAGCATTTAGAGATTCCCTTGTCAGAGATGAAAAAAATTTCCACATTAAATGCAAAAAATTAATATGCAATAAAACTGCAATTTAATGATAAAACAGTTATATCAGTGTTAAAGCAGAACTAAACAATATAAGAATGATGAAAAATGTGAAAACTGTAATATTTTCCTGTCAGAACTTCGAAATGAAGCAGATAAACAAAAGAAACAACAGGCCTCTTGGCCTGTATGCATGAGGGTGGCTGTCCCTAGTGTTCAAATGACACCACAGAACTTCAGTTTTCTAATACAAGTGATAAAACACTTTATAAACACCCCATAACATTAACACAGTATATATATATATATATATAATATATATATAAAACCCATATGCCACTGAGGCAGTGGGAATGGTGAACATTCTTTAAAGCTCTTTACTTGGCAAGAAATATAAATGATATATGGTGGGTATTCCTCAAGCAAAATTAGAATATAGCTTAACAGCAAATTCAGCTTCCTACAAACAAGAACCTATACACCCAAATGGCACTGTCTAATCAAATATAAATATGTATAGCCCTCTTTCCCAAGTGGGAATATCATATTAACACTCAAACAAAAGCTAAGTGGATCTCCAAATAATAAAATTCACAACTGTTATTTGGTATGCTGCTATTCAAATTACTTAACCAAGACTCCTTCTCAAACTTAGCAAGCAATCTTACTTCTAGGATCACCATCTAAAATTTTCTCTCCCTCCATCCTGAATCAACCTACCTCCCCGAAAAAAAAGCAAGATTCACTACATTGTTTTTTCCTTTTATATCAGTCAACCTAAACTTCAAGACAAGAATCCTTGCCATTATTTGGTCTCTGCAAAAAAAAAAAAAGCAGCCCGTCACTGGTACCTGTTTCCTTACCTTTGCCATTACTTAACTCTGTTCATAAACTACTGACTCTACTTAATATCCCTTAATTTATACGTATTCTCCATCTCAGGACCTGCCCTCCCCCTTCCTTTGTACCTCATATTGTACTCCCATCTTTTGAATAATTTGGTGCTAGTATTTTGCTGATTCATATCACATTTACTTATATGTCAACTGACTACTAATACAGAATGTCTCTTTTTATTTATATATATTTTATATTGACTTTTTGTTGCATTCTGGATTGGCCTGAAAATGCTCCATATGGATCAGTGTTCTACACTGGTTAAATTTACATAAATGTTTTCAAATACTATGGCATATAAAATTATATAAAAATGAAAATCTTATCTTTAAAAAATGTACCAATTGTCTATATTTGGGCTAAGCTCCTTAATGGTCTCATGGACTGCATCCTTACTAACTGCTATGAACCTATATCACAAAGCTGTTAACATGGGTCAGATTTATCTGCTATCTAAGGAAGTTTTTGAAAAAAATTCCTAAATACATACAACAGCAGTTTCTCAACCCCTTTCATCAATCTGTTTCAAAATGTCTCGGTTGTACTGCACCACATGTATATAGACGTTACTAGGCCTAACAGCTACAGCTGAAGAAGTATATGCTTTCTTTCTAAATCTATTAATGTCAGCTGTCATTACTACTGAAAGTGTTTTAACACCAGCTATCTTCTTAGACCTTTTTTTTACACATTGCTGCCTGAAGATAGCTATTTCTTAGAATTTATTTTGATATTCTTTGCTGCCTGTTGATCATCAGCCTATTCATTAGCCATTACAGGGGTTAGGGTCATCTGGAAGGAGCCATCATATAGACCAGCCTACAGGATGTGGTTTAAGTTTTTTTTTACCCCCTTTAGCTTTAATGTTGGCCACAGCAAACACTCAGCAAGTGGAGTGGGAGGGTGACATGCAATGGGTTGACTACTCTGGATGCACCCCACTTCCACAAAGGATACAACTAGCAGACAGCCCTATCTCCTGTCTTAGGGAAGGGAGGAGGTTTCCCCTGGTCTTTACTAGTGAAATCACACCCTCCTTATGTGCTCCTGGAGTGCCTGCAATCTTCCCCTCCTCAGAAGGGGCAAGTATGTTATGCTACTTCACTCCTCTCTTTCCTTGCTTGGCTTCTCCAGTGAATGCCAGGGACACTATTCAACCCCAGTTGCCTGGCTTAATTCCTTGTGCCATGAAGAAAAGCAGCTATCTTTTCAGACCTTTTTAAAAATAGGAACCAATGATAGCAGAATCATATAATTTTAACTTGATTTTAAAAATCTTAGAGACTTCAATAGCAATTGCTTAAGAGTCTAGCTGCCAAATCAACGATTTAGTAACACCCTCAACAGAAAGAAAGACCGGAAAAAGAAACTGTTAAGCTTGGTGCCTCTGACTTTACTAGAACAGTGTCACCCTTTTTTGGTGAAGACAGTTGCTTAGTACCCAGTTTAAAGAGATCACTATCTCATGAAAATAAATACTTATGTGGGGGGGGGGGGTGTAAAGAAAGGGGCATTTCATCACCAAAAAGGTATCTAATTTATTGTGTGAAGTAATCTGGTGACCAAATACCAGGGAAACCTCATTATCTTTAGAATTAGACAAAAGGAAGGAAATAACTGAGCTCTTTTTTTTCTGTTTAGAAATAAAAGCTGTACAGGTTTTAACAAGAACTACTGAAGCCAGAACAAAATACTTTTTTGCAAATATGGCACACTTAAAAAAGAACAGTAGAAAATACAGTAAATGTCTTGGGGGCACTGCTTATATCCTGGAAGCTTGGGCATCAGAAGCACAAACATCTGACTCGGGGATTAGGAGTGTGGGCACCAGACATCTGTACAGCTGGTATCTAGTCTTCACACATATGAATCAAAATATTAGGAAAATCATTATTCACAGGCTACCAAAAAGTCAGTGTTACCAGCTTATAAGCATCCTGTGCCAGTGGGAGATGGTTTGTTTCACAGTGAAAAAGAAACATAGTCAGATGTGATTTTAAAAATCATCTGTACCACGGCAGCATGAAGTCCACGTACTGCTGTCTTTTTAGTAATCCACTGCTGAATCAGAGAAGTAGCTGAGAAAGCAGAGTACCCGGCAAGATCATCAATCTGTGCAGCAGAAGACTGCATCTAAAAAGCAACGCAAAAAGGTTGAGTGGTTTTGTTTAATGCTTCAGGCAAATGGCTTATCAATGACATTTGCCCCAAGGCTAACTTGATTCCCTAGTGTTAATTTTTTTTTTTTAGATTTAGGACCAGAAGACTCCATATAATCTTTCTATGTTTTCAGCATTATTAGAAGCTGCTTTCTCAAAACAGCTTCTTAAACATAATATAACCTTCTGTTTCAGGGAAGGAAGTACAGCTGTGTAAGTAAACTTACCATAACAGAAGACGGTCTAACAGATTACCACTGCAGTGGCCTAAACTAAATCGGGGGTCTTACACCCTACACCGGCCAGGCTATTAGAGCTTTGTTGCATTCCTTACTCTACAGCTGTCAGGAGTTTATGCAAAGCAGTTCTAGCACAAAAAGCTTCAGAGCATTTTTTAACTAGGAAGGAGGAAAGAGCCTCGACAACATATGCTAGTAAACAAAATAAACCTTATGTAGTGAAAACAATCCAACCCTGACAATACAAAAAGAACACCAGCAAGAAAAGGGGGCTGGAGGGAGAGATGGCTAGTGCAACGGTGATCTATTAAAACATCTAATGTTATGATGTTATGTTGTCCCATCTCACCTTCAGTCTTGCTGTTTGGGGTTTAGAGCCAAAACCTTGGCTCTGGCTCGGCCTATACTAAATCTCGAGAGCCTCTACTGGCTCGAGGCTGAGTCCTAGCCCATACTGCTTAGCGGCTATTCCCCAGATCTCGTTTGCCATTTGAAGCTTCGGGATTGTCTTCACAGACATAGGCTTGAAAAATGTAATATTTTATATATTTTATAACTTTTTCTAATTGTTAGCTGTTTTTACTTATTAGTGCTATCGTAATAGCCTTGTGCTATTTTTAGCTTTTCTAAACCTTGTAAGTTTATCTTTGTGGCTATTTTTTTCTTTGGGCATTGTTTTCTCCTCAAGAATCCATTTAAATTAGAGGATTCTTGCCCTTTTCTTCCTTATTTCCCTTTTAGGAGTACTCCGTTTAAGTTAGAGACATCTCGGTGGAGAAGATAGTCGCTTAACTTACAGATTTCTCATCCTCTTTTTCCTTTTCTTTAAAAAAAATAATACCTTATTTTAGATACTTGTTTATTTGCTGTTTTTCTCCTTTTGTAACAGTTATAGTTTTTGTTCTAACTTTTATTGAGAAATCTTTTTGTTATAGCTAGCATGTCTAAGAAACCAGCTAAGGAACACAAGTCAGGATTCAAAAAGTGTGATTCCTGCACTCAGATGATGTCCATTACTGACGGACACACTAGTTGTGTGCACTGTCTGGGTCCACTCCATCTTCAAGACTCCTGCTCCATTTGTCATAGTTTTAGTGCCAGGGTCTTGCAGGAGAGGAGGAATAAGCTTATATTGAGGGGGCTTATTAAAAGTGGACGAACGAAATCAGACAAGACTCAAAGGTCTGCTTCATTGGCTCTAGTGTCTGAGCCGACAAGCAGCACCAAACATGATGCCTTTTCGGCCCCCAAAGTTGTCGGAGCCAAAAAACACGGTTCTCCCTTGGCTCCATCTGTCTCATCGGAGTCGTTGCGGAGCCAAAAGATAAGCCGGTTACCGTCCTTGGAGCCTGTTCACTCGGTGCCAGTGTCTCCTTTATTAAAGTCAGTGGCAGGTAGCCACATGTCTTCCATTCATTCCTCTAGATCCTCCAGGTTATCGGCTGAAGACATGGAGCGAATAGTGAAGAGGTTGCTTCAGACCCGGGCCCTAGCTGAAATTCTCTCGAGCCCAGCCCATCAGACCTTGGAGCTGACAACGGTACCTTCTACTATGCTATTCCTCCTCCAACTCGAACGAGTTTGGAGCCAGAGAGTATGAAAGTTGTTATGCAGGATCCACCAGAGCCAGTAAATACTGATATCTCAGATCTGACATCTGCTCTGGTTTCTTTGATGCTTTTGTCCATCGAGGGACCTGAGGGCCGAGACTCCCTGGTCGGTTTGGGGGGGGGGGTGCCAGCTCTCCCACTCTGCGCCTCAGCTCAGGTGAGTTCGGCTCTCACATCTGCCTTGGAGCTACCCTCCTCTGTGCTGAGGAGATCTCTTGGCCTCTCAGGGCCAGAGTCTCTTTTGGCCCAGGACCACGGTGCCTTCGAGGTGATGTGGAGTGCACTCTCAAATGGGTCTGCTCCACCTTTGGCTTCATTCTCTCTTCCCCCTAAGGAACTGTTGTCAACTTCTTCATTACCTCTCCATCACCCACAGAGTAGAGAGCTAGTGCCCCAGGAAGCCACAATGGGTGGATCCTCCTCTTCCGATACTTCCCCAGAACATCTCCCTGAGGAGGTCCCTCGGAAGAGACAGTGTAAGAGGAAGCACATAGACTACCCTGAGTCTGTCACTTCTGATAGTGACTTAGAGGATTCAGAAGGGTCCCCAAGGTCCCCCTCTCAGGATGTCTCTTTTTCAGACATCCTGGAGATCCTTAAACAGAGAGGTGACTGAAAGTCTCTTTCCCCTTCCGTAGATGATTTGGTATACCTGGAAACATTTGGCTCTCGCCCCTCCACTTCTTGGGTGTCTCCACCTTTCAACCCTCTCCTGGGTTTGGTGAGTGAGACGGTGTGGGACTCTCCGGACTCAGTGGACCCCGTTCTGCGGAGGCCTAATAAGTTCATTACAGCCCTGGAAGATAGGCAGTATTTAACTAAAGGGCTTCCTGTTGATGCAATGGTGGTGGCGGCAGCCACAAAAAAGGAGTTAGCTGAAACTTCTGTAACTGTTCATCCACCGAACAAGGATTCTCATACGATGGACAGATATGGGAAGCATATGTTCTCCTCAGCAGCCTTTACTTTATGGTCGCTGAATTATTTGTCACATTTCACATGACTTCAGAGGGATCTCCTAAAAAAGCTAGGAGATACAAGGTGCTACAGTCCAGTACTTATCTGAGAAGAGTAACTCCCAGCTTGCAACCTTAACCTCCATATCTATCTCCTAAATGTGGCTCATATCTTATGCAGCTGATGGAGCGAGCAGGGTAGGAGGCACAGGAATAACTCTTCATAGGCATTCCTGGATGCGCCTTTGTGAGTTTGCAGAACCCTACTGTTCTTCTTTTATTGACACTCCATTTGATGGCTCGTCATTGTTCAGGCCTAAAGTAAAAGAAACTCTCTCCAGGAGCCAACAAGATGGTAAGACTTTGTCTGCTGTTGGAGTCTGTTTTTCCGCCCCTACCAGACCTTATTGTAAAGATCAAAAGGGTGGAAAAATGTGGTTCCATAAATCCAAAGGAGCCTTATCTGACACTCGTGGTGATCCTTCCCCCAGGGGCAGCGGGGGAAACAATGGAAGACACCGTCCACACGGCAGAGGGGGTTCGCAAAACCAGGGCGACAGAAATACTTTCTCTGGTAGATCCTTCCAGTGCTCCTGAAAGGAGGCCCATCTGACCACCTCTGCAGGTATTTGTGGGGAGAATATCGCTGTACACAGAAGCCTGGCTGAATTTGACTCAAGACTAATGGCTATAGTCCATTATATCCAGAGGATACAACATCCCCTTCCAATGTTCACCTCAGCCACCAAAGTCTATCCCAGACATTCCACCCAGTCAAAGGGATCAAGCAACACTACAAGTACAAAAGTTGCTAGAAAAAAAGAGTCATTCAAGAAGTCCCCGCAGACCAACTAGGATCCAGAATTTACTCGAGGTTCTTTTTAGTTCCAAAAAAGACAGGGGACTGTAGACCCATATTGGATCTCAGCAGAATAAACAAGTCGGTGAAAAAGTCAAAGTTCCAGATGGTAACACTGCAGTCTATATTCCCATTTCTGGGAAAAGACAATTGGATGTGCTCGTTAGATCTTCAGGACGCGTATTACCATATATAGATGGAGAGGCAGTCAAGAAGATTTCTACGCTTCCGGCTGGGAGCCAGTCATTACCAGTTCAGAGCTCTGTCCCCCAGGGTTTTTACTAAATGCATGGCAGTAGTCACGGCTCACCTGAGATGCCAAGGATTCCAGGTGTTTCCATACTTAGATGACTGGCTCCTAACTGCCACCACCAAGCAACTACTGATCAAAGCAAGAGACTACACCATCCATCTCTTCTCAAAGCTAGGCATTACTATAAATACAGAAAAATCGGCCTTGTTGCCATCACAGTATATTACAGTCATTGGTGCAGATTTAAATACAAACAGCATGTTGGCAAGGCTACCTCAAGAAAAGATCCAGACATTAACAAGAACAGAGTACAGGCAAGATTTGTGCTGAAAGTCCTAGGCTCTATGGCAGCAACGATAATACTTCTCATGGCATGACTTCACATGAGAATACTGCAATGGCTACTCTTCGCCCAATGGTCCATGCAGAAGTTACCCATGTCTCACAAAATTTTCATAACTCACTCTTGCAAGAAGGACCTACTTTGATGGGTTCAGTCCACTCACATAACAATGGGCAGACCATTTGTACTTCCTCAACCTATTGCTACAGTAACCACGGACGCGTCCCAGACAGGGTGGGGGGCATAATCTGGGACAGACATTCCAAGGAGTTTGGAAAGATCATGAGTACCATTTGCATATCAATGTCCTAGAGATGAGAGCTGTGCTTCTGGCACTGCAAGTACTTCAGGACTCTCTTCCCACAGGGCCTATTGCAATTCAGATAGACAATATGTCGGTGGTATGGTACACCAACAAACAGGGGGAAACCAGATCCTACCCCCTATGTCAAGAGGCCCAGAGAGTATGGCAATGGGTGATATCTTCTCAATGCTTTCTGACAGCAATGCATATCCCAGGGAAATCCAGCGTTATAGCAGACAGGCTAAGCAGAGCGATTTTCATGCCTCATGAGTGGTCCCTCAATCAGGAAGTTGCGAATCAAACTTTTCTCAAATGGAGCCAAGCTTGCTATGACCTTTTTGCCACTTCCTTCAATTCCAAATGCAGCAACTACTTTGCCCTAATTTCCCCTCCGGGAGAGTCACCGAGGGATGCACTGGTTTACAATTGGCCCCTGGGTCTTCTTTATGCTTTTCCCCCATTTCCCTTGATTCCAAAGGTCATACAGAAAGCAAAGTTGTTGAGTCGCAGGTTAATTCTCATTGTGCCATACCGGCCTCGTCAAATTTGGTTCCCCTTCCTTTGGCCCTATCTTCAGGAGGACCCATGGATCCTGGACCCAGTAACAAATCTTCTGACTCATCAGCCAGGAATGCTCCATCTTGCACTCCACACCCTGAAGCTGACAGCTTGGCTGCTCCACTTCCGCTCTTAGCCAGGCTTCTGGAATTGTCCCCTGCAGTTCATCACATTCTAGTCTCTTCGCACAAGCAGACGATTAGGAATCTTTATGCAAGCAAAAGGGAAGAGGTTCTCTTGTTGGGTTGACAAAAGACATAGGTTCATAGGTTTATACTAGGCTATCTGCCCTAAGGCATTTATAAGCCTAGCCCAAATTTTTGTGGCTTACGCCACCCCTTATATGAAAAAATACTGTGCCCATTAGTTTGTTGAGCCTCTGTCCAGCAGTGACACAGAGATGATTCCCGGGGTAAACCTACGATCTCCCATCCACAGGTCAAGATTTCTCTTGAACAGAGCCAGCGAGGTGCTCTGCCTCACATGGACTGGGATTTTATTCCACAGCATAGGGTGTCTCTGAGTGATAAATCTATCCCTCCAGCACGTCCTATTTATATCCGTGCTAAGGTTTAAGTCGCTTGCTCTAGTGGTTTTGGTGGATTTGGATTTTTTGAGGTGGAGCATGTCCATTAATTCGGGTTGGACATGGCCTTGTATGTCAGGCACATGTCACCTCTGAGCAGAAGGTATGCGACTGAATAGAGCTGGAGTTTCTTCAATCTGGCAGCATATGACAGATTTTGGAGTCCCTTTATCCTTTTGGTGAGGAACTTTTGGGGTCTCTCCAATTGCTGCAGATGTCGGGTGAGATACATCCCGAATGGGGCATTGTACTCGATCATTGGTCTGATAAGTGAAGAGTACAGGGGAACAATGACCTCACTAGATCTGGATGTGAATCCCTTCATGATCAGGTGGGCAATGTAGAAGGTCTTTCTAACCACTTTAGCAATGTGAGTGTCAAAAGAAAGGCCACTGTCAACCTGGGTCCCCAGGTCCCTGATAACCTCTTCTGTGCTTAGTGGATTGCCACCTATATGGTAGCTTGGGGTTACCTTGTTTTTCCCGAAGGGTATGACTATACATTTTTTGGCGTTTAACTTCAGGCCATGGCTCTGGCACCAGCTATCTGTTTCAGTGAGTCCCTTCTGAAGGATATCCGTGTCCGATGCACTTTCCACTATGGCGCCCAGTTTGCAGTCGTCTGCAAACTTTTTCAGCCAAAGTCCTCCCATGTTGGCCTGTACTTCTGAGAAGTAGATGCCGAACAATAGGGGGCCAAGGACCGAGCCCTGTGGGACACCACTTGTGACTGGCTTGGAGTCTGACATAGCGCCAGCAACTCTAACCCTGTGGGTTCTGTCCTTAAGCCAGTTTGCAACCCATCTTGTGACATATGGGTTTACATTTAAGCTGGTAAGTTTTTCTACAATACCCGAGTGGGGTATTGTGTCGAAAGTCTTTGCAAGGTCAAGGTAGGCTGTATGGACTGCCTTTCCCTCATCAATGGCCTTGGTGACTGTTTCGAAGAAGTCGACCAAGTTCAAAAGGCATGATCTTCCCTTGACGAAGCCAAACTGGGTCGGGTCCAATGTCTGCAAGTCCCCTATATCTTTGTTTATGAGCTCCATTATGATCCTCTCCATAGCTTTGCAGACTAGACTTGTTAAGCTTATGGGGCGGTAATTACCAGGGGAGAGGGGGGGTGAAGTTTGCACTGAACCTGTCTGCCAGTATGTTGGCAATGTCTGTGGGTTCAGTGATTTTTGTATCATTTTGGACTAATTCTGAGCATATCTGGGAGTTTCCACCCAGGTTCCTAACATAGCTGAAAAAGGCCTTATGATTGTCCTTTGAATCCATGGCAATTTTTCTCTCAAAATTGGCCTTAGTTGATTTTATGAGTGCTCGTATTTTTTTACTAATAATGATCAGGGGTGACTTCCCTTTTATGGATTTTGTTCTATCATGTAATAGCTTTCTCCTCTTATTGTAAAGTTTGTTAATGGCTGGGGTCCACCAGACTGGACGTTTGCCCTTTGTGGAAAGAGTCTTGGTTTTATTTGGAATTGCCTGATTCATGCAGTCCTGGAGGTGTTCATAGAAGGCATTTGTAAGGGCTTCCGCAGCTTGGGTTGTGGTTGGGATCCTTTTACAGCATCTATACCTCTAATCCTGGAACTTCTAACAGAAACCTTTAATCAAGGGGCAGCGGCAGCCACTGAGTTCAATTAGCTGCTATTTTTAATTATCATGTAGGAGAATCAGGATCTAGTAAACCAAACAGTGTGAAAAGGCGAATACAGTACCAGGAACAAAACAGCACCTTCCAGCCAAACTGATTTGGTGCAAAATAGAATGCCAGCTGAGTTAAAAATCAACAGTCAGTTTATTCCAACAATTAAAACAGTAAAAAGAATTGGTCAAGCGCTTTCATCTAGGAAACCCTGGACTTCATCAGAACCAATAAAACAATTAAAACACTTCATTTAAATACAATATAACAACCAATGAGTAACACTGGGTGTAATACATATTAATTATGAATTTAAAAACACAGAAACACTATACATTTACAAAAAAACTATGTAACCTTTATTAAATGATAAAAATTGTATTATGTATATAATTCATAGTACTAGGGCTCTATACTTTAAAAATGGCATAATGGAAATATGTTCATTGATATCGGGGGTATGGGTAGCATTTAACCTTACTTGCCATTTCATTTCTGCTTTCTCAAGTGCATTGGCCCAATCACCCCCCCTAGAATTCATCACAACAATTTCTAAGATCCTAAATAAAAACCGTGAACAACCCACACTACTATCCAAGTGTCTAAATAAGGCATTGTTTGTGTTTTTTTTGTCTAATGGCATACATATGTTCATACATTCTCCTACAGAGAGTCCTTTCTGTTTTTCCTATATAAAAGTTAAAATAGTCCTGACATACTTCCAAATAAACACAACCCTTTGTTCCACAATTTCCCACTATTGTCCTCACTTTTATACCAAATTCACCAATGTGCAAAACTGATTATTTTAAAATATAGCTACAATAGTTACAGTGTCCACAACAAGTTGTACCATTATCTAAAACACTTTTCACCAAGGTAGGGTGTTCAAACAAAAATTTCAAATTGGCATTGGTTTTAAACACAAAACTAGGATTATTCCCCATAATTGACTGAAGTTCTTTATTGGTCCTAAATAAAATCCAATTCTTACACAGAGTGTCCTTAACTTTTTTACTGTGACAGCCATAAGTTAGGACCATATTGTTTTCAAATTTATTGGGGGTAGTTGTCTCTCTATGGGTATCAATGGAATTCCCTAATAAGGGAATATACCTAACATCCTAGTTCTCCTTCACAAAATTATACATTTCCAAAACCATTTTTTTAAGAAAACATCTATCTTTGAAAAAAATATTCAATGAGACCTGCTGCACATCATCAGAAAAAGGTGATTAAAAAGGATCATCCAGGCAGTTAGTTGAAGAGTTTCCAAAATGGGATGTATTAAGGTCTCTCTTGTCTTCTTGCCTTATATGATTAAATCTGGTCTGTGATGAAGCTTGTGGTAATTGTCAGACTGCAAAGAAAGGAGAACCAATGTTCCCTTAGCCAGAGGGGAGTCACTACCACAATTCTGGAGAGTCCTTCTCAATCATTAGAACCATAGGAATTAGTGGAAAAGATGAAAAAGCATAAAGAAATATTCCCATCAATGGGAATGAGAAAGCATCTGTCTTCCAGGCCTGTCTGCAAGGAATCCTGGAACAGAAATTCTTTAGTTGTATCTTCTGAAAGGAGGCAAACAGATCAAATTGAGGTGCTTCCCACAACTGGATCAATTCTTGGAAAACCCCAGAATGAAGTTTCCATGTATGGGGGTCTAAATTGACCCTGCCGAGCTTGTCTGCAGTAAAGTTTTGCTCTGATAGAATGCATGAAGCCTGAAGAGTCAGAGAGAGATGAATTTCTACCTCCCAGGCTATCATAACCAGTCTGCAAAGAGGGTAAGAGCTGTTACATCCCTCCCCCACCCCATTTGTGTACATACTGCATCTTTGGGATGTTGTCTGTATACAGTTGCAGAGGTTCTCAAAACTAGAGATTATTCAAAGTTTTCAAAGCACTGATAACAGCCAACATTTCCCTGACATGTAAGTGCTTCAGTCTGTTTACAGTATCTCACAAAGCTTGCACTCAGTTTTACCCCTTCTTCTTCTTTTTCTACCCACCATCCAATCCCCCTCTTTACAAATAGCAAAACTAGGAACAGAAAAGTCAAAGGGTGCAGAAGCTGAGTCCAGAGTAATCTGAGGTACCATTCTATATTCCTCATGTGTAGCCTGGCAAAAGGAAGCATAATTATCACTGGTGCCATGTACCCTAGAATCCTATGAAACCTTGCAAATGTTTGGCTTTGGCTAGAGAAACTCAGGAGGAACTACAGAAACATATCTACTTTGTCTGGAGGAATAAAAGGTTCTTCCCAGTGCACAGTCCAGCAACCATCTATGAAAATCATTCTATGAGAAGGGATAATAAAGACTTCTACATATTGGATATGAAAGCCCAGAATGAGTGGAAGTTCTTGAATAGTTGCTAGAGACTTCTGACAGATGGAAAAAGAGACTGCAAAGATAACTCAATATCTAAATACGGAAAAATGTGAATGCCTGAAGACAGGCATTAAAACAGAAAACTGATAAAGTAAGCCATACACAGGAAATCTTAAGAAACACATGAAATGCCCAGCAAATGGAATGTGATCTTAGGCATCGTTTAGATCCAGTTTTATTATGAAAGCTAGAGGAAGAATTAGTGATACAAGAGATGGAAGTGATAATATCTTGAAATTTAGAATTTTGGCAAAAATGTCTACAAAAGAATGATGCAGCACAGCCTGGTTTGGGAACGAGAAAAATTCTTGAATAATAACCTCTGTGTAGGAGATTGACAGACACTGGTTCTACGACTCCCTGAGACCACGTTTGACAGGATGATAGAAAAGAGACATCTGATACAGTGACAGGAGGGAGGAATTCTCATTGCAAAGTGTACCCACTCCGGATCAAAAAGCACCTATTTTAAATAACGTGATGCCAAAAGGAACAATAACGTCTCAGAAGCAGAAAGGTTTCCAGAGCAGTAGGGTGTGTGTGTGTATGGACTGAAAGTACAGTTGTATACACTTACCATAAATGTAGATGTTTGAATGTATTCACTGTTGCAGTCATCACATTTGGGTTATCTGCTTGCAGTAGCCCTCAGTCGGCCTGATTAACAAAGTCTTGGGTCCTGCGTCGGTTGCTGTCTCATCTTCCATGACGTCAGGTAGTCAGGGGTATAAAGCATGCAGCCGACACCATTACATCAGTTTTTCTTGCCCCAGATGTCAGGTGCCCCCATAATCAGAAGCAATTATATGTACATAAGGTTACACCTCCAACAAAAAGAGCAAATACACAAAAAAGGTTTAAACATAGTAAGTAAGAATAGAGGTATAGCAAATAGAAGTTAGGGGGCTGGAGGGAGGGTAACTAGGACTGCAACAGTGAATACAATCGAACATCTACATTTATGGTAAGGGTATACAACTGTACTATGTTCTTCATGTTTCACTGCTGCAGTCATCACATTTGGGTAGATTCCCAAAGTTAAGAATGGGAGGACGTAATTAGATAGCATTAGGACCAGCAAAAAGGCCCTGCAAGACTGCAGTGGGAAAGCCAGCTCTGGATTTAGAGAAAACTGGCAAATGGTAATGCTTGGTGAAGTTAAGTACAGAACTCCAGGTAGCAGCTTCTAGGATGTCCCTGGTAGGGACACCTCTGAGAAAGGCTGTAGAGGTAGATGCAGCCCTGGTTGAATGTGGTCTAATCCCCTGTGGGGTAGGTTTTCCATGGTGCTTATAGCAGAAATGAATGCAATGGCCTATCCATTTAGAAATGGTTTGCTTTGAAATGGCCTTCCCCTCTACCCCTGCAGCAAATGTAACCAGCAGTTGTTCAGATTTCCTGAGGGGTTTAGTCCTGTCCAAATAAAATCTAAGTTGTCTGTGCACATCTAAGGAGTGCAGTATTTGCTCCCCTTTGTTCTGTGGATTAGAAAAGAAGGTTGACAGATGAATGGATTGATTAAGGGCCACACTGGATGCCATCTTGGGCATGAAGGAGGGACTGGTCCTGAGGGACACCCTGTCTGCATGAAAAATGATGAAAGGCTCCACTGCCATAAGGGCCTGTAATTCAGACAACCTTCTTGCTGAAATGATGGCTATAAGGAAGGCTGTTTTCCAAGAAAGGAATTTCAACTCTGCATTTGCAGCTGGCTCAAAAGGAGGTAGAGCGAGTTTTTCCAATACAAAGTTAAGGTCCCAGGCTGGAGTAGGGGCTCTCCTGGGTGGTCTTAAGTTTTTGGCCACTCTGAGGAACTGTTTCAGCAGTGGATGAGAGAAGAGGGGTGGTTCTGTGTTGTAATGAGCTGAAATGGCTGAAGCATGAATTTTGATGGAGGGAAAGGAGAAGCCCTTGTGCAGCATCTCAGTTAAGTATTGAAGAATCTGAGGTAAACTGGGCGGCCCATCCCCTGAGCTTGGTTCCAGGAACAGAATCTTTTCCATTTTTCAGCATAGGATTTTCTAGTACTAGGCCTCCTTGCCTCCAGAATGACATCCAACACTTGCTTACTGAGGGATGGTAATGGAGAGATTGGTAATTAGCCAGGCTGCCAGATTCAGGGTTTGAAGCTGTGGGTGCAGAATCTGGCCCTCCTGCTGGGACAGCAGGGCAGGGTTCTGAGGCAGGTGCCATGGTGCCAGCAGTGACACACTGCGTAGAAAGGGGCACCAGTGTTGGCGTGGCCAGTCTGGTGCAATCAGTATTGTCCTTGGTTTGTCCTGTTTGATCTTTAGTAGTACCTTGGAGAGGAGAGGCAGAGGGGGAAAGGCATTTTTCCAGGTGAAGGACAGGGCATCCACTTTCCAAGCTTGTTTGTGGGGAGTCCTTGTGCAGAATTTTTCCAATTGGTAGTTCTGGGGGGAGGCAAACTGGTCTATATCTGGGCTCCCCCATTTGTTTCTCAACATGTTGAATATCTCTGGTTCCATTTTCCACTTGTGTGGGTCCATGATATTTCTGCTTAGGTCGTCTGCCAGTGTGTTTAGCTTTCTTGGCAGGAATTGAGCCTGTAGCTGCACTTGGTAGCTCAAGGCTGTGTTCCACATAGCCATGGCTGGTCTGCAGAGAGGGTATGAGTAGGTTCCCCCCTGCTTGTTTATGTACCACATAACAGTGGTGTTGTCCGTCTTTACCATTAATTGTCCTGGAAGGATGTTGTCCTTGAAGGCTGTCAGAGCATTCTGTACAGCTGACATTTCTTTTTGATTGATGTGCAGGTGCATTTTACTTGGGTTCCATTTGCCCTGAATGCACTTCCCTGCCAAGTGAGCCCCCATGCATAGTCTGATGCATCTGTTGTTAGGGTTTGGGTGGCGGGGGGGTAGAGTGAATGGCACCCCCTTGGTTTTGGTGACAGGCGTCTGCCCACCAAAAGAACTCTATCTGCAGACAAGGAATGATAGGAATCATTGCTTCTAGATCCTGAGAATATTGACACCCTAGGATTTTTAGATACCATTGTAGTTTCCTCATATGCAGTCTTGCATATGGAATTAGTAGAATGCAGGAGGTCATGAACCCCAGGGCTTGCAGTATTTTCCTTGCAGATAGCTGGGTTTTTGTGGCCAGTAGTTTGAAGTAGGCTGTCAAATGAACTTGTTTTTCTGGCGTGAGAAAAGCCATTTGCAAAGTTGTGTTCAAGCTTGCTCCCAGGAATACAATTTGTTGGCAGGGTACAAAATGTGATTTCTTTTCGTTTATGGTGTACCCCAGAGAAGTTAGCAATTTCTGTACAAACGCCACATGATTAAATAGTATGTCCTGGCTTGCTGCCTGAATTAGACAATCGTCCGGGTATGGATATATTTGGATTTTTCTTTGCATGCAAAATGCAATGACTGGAGCTAGGCACTTTGTGATTACCCTGGGCACAGTAGATAAGCCAAAGGGCAGTGCAGAGAACTAATAGTGCATGTAGCCTGCTTTGAAGCATAGGTATCTTCTGCAGGATTCCCTCATGGGGATGTGCAGGTAGGCTTCCTTTAAATCCAGTGTTGCCAACCAGGCATCCTTGCCTAGCATAGGAAGCAGCTGGTGGAGAGTTAGTATCTTGAATTTTGGAATCACCATAAATGTGTTTAGGGTGGAGAGGTCCAGTATAGGATGCCAGGAGTTGTCTTTTCTGGGAACCAGAAAAAGTCTTGAGTAGAAACCTTGCCCCTTTTCCGGAACAGGTTAAATAGCCCTGATGCTTAAGAGAGTGAGAATTTGCTTTTGAGCCTCTGCCCACTGATTTGGGGGTAGGTCTGGCCAACCGTTTGGGGTTGGAAAGGAGTGAAAGTGGAATCTGTAGCCTTGGGAAACTATATTTAAAACCCATTTGTCCTGGGTAATGAGTTCCCAATTTTTTGCCTGCCGGGCAGTCTTACCCCTAAGGGAACAGTCAGTTGTGCAGGGCTTGGAAGATTTAAAGTTAAGTCATTGAGACAGTTTACCATATGGGGGAGTCTTACCACTCCCTGCTTTGGAAGTGGGAGCCCCCCACTGCTTAGCCCTGTGAGTACCTTGGGACTGAAGTCTGGGTGTTCTGCTGGTTCTGGGTTTGGACTGAGAAGGCCTGGAAGAGGCAGGAAAGGACCAATTTTTAGAGGGCCAATGCCTACTAAATCTGGGAGGCTGTACTTGCAGGAAATCTTTAACAGTTTGCATAGATTTAGCTTTTTCCTCCATCTTTTTGAGTACTTCTTCTGCTTTGTTGCCAAACAGGTGGTCTTGGTTTAAGGGAGCATCCAGCAATTTAGCTTTAACATGATCTGGCAAAGATTGCTCCTTAAGCCAAGCATGCCTTCTAAGTACAGACCCAGTGACAGCAGCCCTGCAAGATGCCTCTAGTGAATCAAAACCACATTGCAAAGTATGTTTTCCAACTTGTTCAGCAGAATGCATTAAATTCCGTAAATCTTTATTTTCAGCACGGTCAGGAATCAACATAATTTTCTGTTTAAGCAATCCAATAATATGCTGCTGATACTTTAATATATGAAACTGGCAGTTTAAGGCCCTAATGGCCAAGGTTGCAGAAGTGTATACCTTCTTACCCCATCTATCCAGCGCCCTGGAATCCCTATCAGAGGGGTTAGAATTTTTGGCAGTAGTAGCTTTAATGCCCTTGGGTCCTTGAGAAATGGTCTCAGGATCCGCAGTAGGATTTTTAAAAAGGAACTTGTGAGAGTCAGGAACCCTGTAATTTCTCACTCCATGAAAACCAAGAACCAAAAAACAAAAACCAAAGAAAGAAAATCCAGGCACCAAACATCCAGTTTATTTCCAGTTGATTAAGTGCTTTCATCAGCATCAATCAGCTGACTTCCTCAGAATAAAAACACTTTGGGTCAAACCCTTTTGTATAAAAGCCACATGACTTCAATTCAAATCAATTAACAAATGTAAAACACCAACATTCATAAAAAAACAACTAAATACTTGATATAACATATTACATACTCCACCCCAGTACATAAATCGAATAGGTGATCCCCCACCAAAAAATTAAAATTAATACTTCTATATATTTCAATGTTGTTAAAATGGAGTATTTCTTCATTTTAAAAAGGTTTGTTCCTAACCACTCCAATATTCGAAAAAAAAATCACAACTAAAATAAATACCTAACCTATCTTATAACTGATAGGATTTTAACCTTAAAAAACTACCAAGGCTTAATGCTTCATTGAGTCCAGGGAACTTGGTGGCATCCAATTTAATCTGCCAACATATTTCCCTGAACTCTAGGTAGTCTTCCCATGGACCACCACGTGGATCTTGCTGAACTTTCTCTAAAACCAAAAACTTGAACTCATGTTCAAGAAATTGTTGAATATGTTTGTAAAGGGCATTATTCCTATTTTTAATTCTGATGTCCCTGACATGCTCATATATCCTTTCCTTCAAGGTTCTTTTTGTTTTTCCTATATAAAATCCCAAGCACTTGATGCACAAAGCCGCGTAAATTACTCCCCTGGTAACACAACTGTGTTTCCCTTGGGGCCTAACATTGATGTGGTTAATTTTAAACTCAGTTTTATTACATATCATACAGCACTGTGTGCAAAATCCACATCTTTTAGTACCTCTATCCTGTATATTTGTTCCTTCATTTACCTGTTCCATCAAATTTGTAAAGGTAACTCCCCTCCTAGAAATAATGTGTTTTTTCCAGAATGTCAGTCTGACTATAAAAAAATATTCCAATTTTTTCTATGTTATAAATCTCTCCATAATTTTGTGAAAACCTAGTTACAAAAGATAACCCAAACCGACTACCAGGGTCATCCTTCTTCCTCTGCTTTTGAAAAGTAATGTCCGGGACTGCCTCCAAGCCTGTTCCCCCTTGAACTTTGATCAAAGGTTGGAAGGTACTTCCTTCCTTTTCCCAGAAACTTCTTTATACATAGACGTTATAAGATTCAATGGATACCCTCTGGCCACTAACATGTCCTTCAACGTTTCATTTTGAAATGCAAAGTCCTCATCTCTTGTCGCCATACGGGAAATGTGGACATACTGTCCATTCACCAATACCCTCTTTACATCGTGGGGATGCCTACTCTTGTACTGCAAAAGGCTGTTGCTATATGTGGGTTTACGAAACAGGTTACTGACAAACCTTTTGTTGGTCAAATCTTTCTCTAAATGTATATCTAAATAGTCAATGTCATTTTCCCTATAAGTATAAGTGAACTTAAAAAAAGTTGTAGTATTGCTGATGTATACTAAAAATTCTTTCACAGTTTCATAATCTGCTTTCCAAATAAAAAATAAATCATCCAAATAACGAAAATAAAAGTACCAACTATCCAAATATGGTGAATTAAATAAATATTTCCGTTCCCATGAGTATTACAATATTGGCAAAAATGGGGGCAAACATGCCCCCATAGTCACTCCAGACTTCTGCAAAAACAAATTGACCTTCAAAAAAAACAAAGTTGTTCTTTAGGACTAATTCCATCAAAGTGGTCAACACCAATGCATCATTGTTACTAAATACCTTGCTATCAAACAAAAATTCTTCGAACCATTCAAGTCCAATTGAATGTGGTATGACGTTAAACAAGTTAACAACATCAACTGTAAGAAAACTAACATTCTGTTCCTATTGTAGATAGTTCAGTTTATATATATTAATTGAAAGTTACTTTTATAAATGTAATATTTTATTGAATGGGAGTTTAATAAATATATATATTTAGTTATTTAAAAAATATAATTTTAAACTTTTTAATGTTTTTGCAACATTTATCTATTGAATAATTAGTATACAGATTTTTAAAAAAGTAATGTATGGTTTTATAGTCAAAACAAGTTTTTTTGTACATTGTTTCACAGACTTGTTATATATTTTTTATATAAAACATTTTGAATGTAAATGTAGTGACAAAGTATAGTAGTTTGATAAATGTGGCTTGTTCAAGGTTTTACATTTTATGGGGTAATATTTGTGTATTTATAACAGTGGCAAGAGAATGTAGGACTGTCAGGTTTGAAACCGCTTGTATAGCTTTAATAGCTTAATTACTAAAGCTATCACATGATGGTCAATAGACCCTATAAATGAAGTTAGAATTCCACTACCATTTGATCTTGATAAAGCTTGGCAATGAGACCAAGCGAAAGCGCTTGATTCAAACTGTTGGGATTCGTTTTTGTATTTGTTCTTCACTTGGTTGAAGTTTTGTGCTGAAAAGCAAGGTGTTTTTAAAAGAAGTTTTTGACAAGCAATAAAATCGTTTACTTTGTACCTCCGTTGGCTGTTTTTGAGCAGTGGAAAGCTTGCTTTTGTTTTTTTGGTGCTTACATCTTGTTTTATTAGATAGTTCAGTTTACTTAACAAATGCCAGGAATCTATGTCAACGTGCTGTTGATCTTCCAAAATGTGTTTTAGAACCACATCAATATATCTCCCAATAAAATAAGTTTTGGAGCCAGCTACACTCACAATAGGCCTCATAGGGGGATCTAATCTATTTTTGTGTATCTTAGGGATGCCAAAAATGTTCAGCACCCTTGGATACTTAACTTGCAAAAATTCATAAATGTCAAGATCTATTTGGCCTTGATCCATCAAGTCCTTTAAAGCCAAATCAATTTTGTTATATGAAATGTTCTCAAAATTAACAGAAACTTGTTCATAAACTGCTTCAACTAACAGCAATACATTCATTCTATTGCTGTAGTAAATTTTAGCCATAATGACTACCCCTCCCCCTTTATATGGCTGCATTACCCGTAGCATTTTATCAGTGGTGAGCTTTTTGAGCAACATAGATTCCTGTTTAGTTAAATTGGACACATATTCCTGCCCACTGTTCCTCGGTAATTTTCTAAACTCATAGTCAAACACTGATTGAAACAAAATCAAAAAATTCAATGGGGGGGGGGGTTTAGATACTTTGTTTACGTAACATCCCAATTTTTTCTACACACAAAGAATGATCCAAAGTTAACTTAAAATTCAATTTCCGGACAAAGCATTTGAGATCAAGTATTAATTCAACAAGCTTAGCTCTTTGCGTTGGAACAAAATTTAAACCTTTGCTAAATAATTCAGCTATGTCAGCATCAAACTGTACAGAGGAAAAGTTATAAACAGTGAAGTCACCTTTACTGTTCGCATAAGAAGAAAAAACATCTTACAACATCTGTTGGAAGAATTACATCCCCAATACGTTCTGCTACTTCACCACAACAACTTGAATGCCCTGAAGGTTCAAAGGATAAACCAACAAAATGTTAATGTCCCAAAATTAGTTCCACCTCTTGTAGTTTTGTCCATTTCTGTAAGAGAAGTTCTCTTGTCTTCCCCCTTGCTGTCTACATGTGGGCCGGTATTGTGGATGCCTCGTATGGTTTCGTATCCTTTTGGATCTCCTGGGCAGGTCCCGCCCTAAAGGGGCCTGACTGGTCGGTTGCTGTTCCGCTCCACCTCTATTCTCCTCTTGGCTACCATCTGCTGGATAATGCACTTCATTACTACCACCCTGCCTGGATGGTTTGGGATAGGCGTATCCCTCCTTGTACGCCTTAATATCACAATCTAGTTTCTTTCCCTTTCTAAGTTGGTCATCTCCTGCAATTTCGTCAGCCTTCACAAGTACACTTTCATACGCCAAAATAGAATGCTCAAATAGTAAGTCATCACGCAACTTACGATCTAGCTCAGTTAGTTCAATATGCAAAGAATCTACAAGAAGTGTATTATGCTTCATAAGTAATTGCATGAGCTCAACTCCTTGTCAGTCAAACAAGGCAATTAAGTCTTTATATAGGGGCGAATCATGTATTACCCCATTTGGAAATTTCTAGTAGCAAAGTCCTTTGGGGACTAATTTATTTTCATACACTCTCTAAAATAGGCATTCTCAACCTGTAGCTTACAACATTTAATTAATTTATTTTCAAAATCCAAGAGTGTCTGTTGAAAAGTTCCCCCCGAAGGACCGTTACTATTGTTTAGTTGAAACAAAAAATCCTTTTGAAACCAGTTCTGAAAATTGTCTAGATTCACAGATCTTCCATCTCGACCACCACTCAACCTTGCAGAGTTACAATCGCCTTGCCCTGGGGGCATACTACCATCCGTATTACTGTTATTGTTATGAAAAGTCCCAAATGGTGCTTCATTTGAAATCTCTTGCAACAACTGAGTAAGAAGTCCAACATTCTCTCTTGGGTCATCCCCCAAGGTAACGGTGCGTGGAAAGGAACTCATCCTTGGGTCCCCAACTCACTCCACAAAAACCAAGAATCAAAAAACAAAACCCAAGGAAAAAAAAATCCAGGCACCAAACATCCAGTTTATTTCCAGTTGATTAAGCGCTTTCGTCAGCATCAATCAGCTGACTTCCTCAGAATAAAAACACTTTGGGTCAAACCCTTTTGTATAAAAACCCTGTAATATCTATCAGGTTTTCTGGGAGCAGGAGGTAAAGAGTCAGGGGCCAAGCTAGATTCCGAAAAGGCATCATTAACTATGTCCAGTACAGGGGGGATAGCTAAAGGCCTGTGTTGGGGCAGGAGTAAGAAATCCCTTAACCTCTTTTTAGAGTCAGAGTAATCCTGGCTTTCCCAGCGAAAATGCTCCCTAAGAGTATGCAAGGTTTCACCAAAAGAAAAATCCTCTGGAGGGGAAGCAGAGGGAATAGAGTCCTCTGCATCAGAATCCTCATAGGTAGATAAGGGTAAATTCTGGCCTTTACAGGAAACAAAAATTTCAGAATCCTGATCAGAAGAATCATAAGCAAAGCCAGTCCTAGGTCTCTTAGAGGGGGAAGGTTGGCTTCCCCTAATTAAAGTAATAAGGTCTTCAGCCATTCTTATCATTTGTTTTTTAGGCATAGAGGCCTGACCATGCAGTCTGGGCATCAGTTTTCTAGACATGGATCGAGTTTTAGGCCGTGAAGAAGAAGATGGCGTCGGTTTAATATACAAGTCAGTAGGCCTGAATATACCATAAGAAGCCGGTGTCTGCACAGCGGCTCCGGACCCATCCAAGGTAGATACATCCACAGGTTCCATAGTCGAAGCATCTTGCGGCATACTGGACTCCGAATGGGTCTCAGTAGAGGCCTGCGAATCTGAAGTAGTGGGTATTAGGGGCTGCGAAAGAGCCTCACTGAGTACCGGCGAACTGGTGACTAGCTTAGGAGAAGTGTCGTTGGCAGCTTTGGACCTATGCAGTCTGTCTCTGTCTTTATCTTTGTGTTTTTTTCAGAATGTTGGTAGTCGGGTGGCTCACCGAAGCCATATCTGGATAATTGAACCTGGTACCAAAATATTTAGAAGCGTAAATAAACCTACGACAAATAGCTCATTGTTTAAATAAGGCATAAAACTGACAGCAAGGTACGTCGTGGTCAGAACCTAGGCAAGGAATGCAGTACGAATGAAAATCTTTATGAGGTATTTGCTTTCCACAAGAAATACAATTATTGACTTTTACTGACATCGGTTTAGAGCAAGAAAAAGTTTCCCCAATGGGGTACTTAGCTTAGTTGAAGACTTCGGTTCTGAAACTCAAAAACGGAAATTTCTGGAGTCGGCCGACCGGCACTTGCGAACTGCTTCTGCTTCGGGCACCGCACAGCAAGAAAGACTGATATAATGGCGTCGGCTGCATGCTTTATACCCCTGACTACCTGATGTCATGGAAGATGAGACAGCAACCGACGGAAGACCCAAGACTGTTATCAGTCTGACTGAGGGCTACTGCAAGCAGATAACCCAAATGTGATGACTGCAACAGTCAAACATGAAGAACATCAGGCAGACAGCCATGGTAACTGGGAAGACTAACCAACTTGAGGCCTTTCCATTTTTTTTTTTTTTTTGTGCCTCTGTTCTATTTTTTAAAGCCTGATTACTGACTTCCTTGCTGTTTAATCTGGTTATTGAAAAATGGAGATGAGAAGGTGGGAGTACTACTATTTGGTCAGAAAAAGGGACGACTGAAAAATCTGAATCACTCCTTAAATCAGTTTTCCTCTTTCATCATCTGCTTAAGCACCTTAACTGCAGAAAGGTCAAAGAAAGACTCTTTATCTGATGGAGAATTTAAAATCTCAGATTTAAAAACATCAGGAATATATGTTATGAATCCAGCTGGGCAAATCTCCTCAAAATTGATCCAGAATCAGCAGCTTTGAAAGAATAATCAACCGAATCAAAAGTGCACTGTAAAATATACTTTGTCAAGTGACAAACAGTTGTCATAGAAGCATTTAATGAATTCTTTACCTCAGAAGGAAGGTTAACCAATAACTCCTGCATAATCTAAAAAGAGACAAAACAATCACAACAGTTAAAAATCCTGAAATGTAACCTACTGGAAGAGTACATTTTCATTATCATCATCAACCCCCCTTTCCCATTTCCAACATGGGGATCAGGGTGCCTTGTCAACTGTCACCATCTATCACTGTTCAGTGCCACTCTCCTACTTTCTTCGACACTCATGCCTGTTACAGGTCTTCTCTCATGCAATTCAAACACCTCTTTGATGGACCCTTTCATTTCCTGTCTGTCTCAAATCCTCTTCACCAGATTGTCTTCTGCTCTTCTCCACATGTTCCTGAATCACCATAGTCTGTTCTCTTTGACCTTTTCTGTAATTTAAACTACTTTGGCTTCTGCTCTTTAGTCCTCATTTTTTTCATATTTCCAACAGTGTACATCCTACCAACTATCTCAGGCACTTCATCTCCATCACCTCTAACCATCAGTTTAGGCACTTCATCTCCATCACCTGTAAGTATCAGCTGCTCTACATTGACTGCCTAGCAGTACTGGTCTCATCATTGTTTTGTGCACCTTATGTTTCAGTTTCTTTGGCATTTTTCTGTCATACACTACCCCTGACATTTTGTGCCAGATGGATGCAGCTCCTCTGATTCGAGCTTAGACCTCCACATTCGGGCTTCCCTTCTCCTCAACTATCCCTTTTCAGATACTTGAAGTTGCTACCCAGTGCCACTATTTTTCTTTCTGTCTCATTTCTCAGCATCTTCTGATTTCCCAATTTGGTGCCATTACAAATTATCTGTGGAAGCCACGGTGGTACAGTGGTAGCATTGCTGCCCCACAACAAGAGGTTCTCCTGTTCAATTCACGGCTGGAGTGCCTTCTGTGTGGAGTCTGCATGTCCTCCCCACAGTTGTGTGGCCTCCGAAGGACATGCGTGAATGTGCGTGCCTTCGCTGAAGGTTGGGCATCGGGCTGGCAGCTTGGCACCATAAAAAATCTACTGCCAATCATTTGCGGACCAGAGTTCCACTGTGGTGACCCCTAACTGGGAAAAGCCGAAAAGACAAACAACAACAACAAATGTCTTATTTGTACTTAGTTTTCTCCCATGTGCCTTCATTCCATTCCCCTATATTTTTCTGAAGTTCTTGCTCATTGTCTGCCTATAATGCCACATCATCTGCATGCTGCAAGTTTGTTGATCTGTCCCCTCTGACCTGTTTGCTAATGTAGTCCATCACCAGTATGAACAGCAGTGGACTCAGAGCTGAAACCTGATGCACACCCACTCCCACTGGGAACTGCTCTGTGAGACTGAACACTGTTCATTCTTGAGTCACCAGGTCCTTGTACATAGCCTGCACTAATTCTGCCAGTGTTTCTGGGACTCTTAACCACTGCAGGACTGCCAAACAACCTTTCTTGGGACCTTGTCATATGATTTCTCCAGGTGTAGGAATGCCCAGCTAGAATTTTTTCATCTCTAACTTCTTCTTAACTATTTGTCTCACTGGAAACATTGGGTCAGTTGTGCTGCATCCTGATTTGAATCCGAACTATTCATCTCCCATCTAACTTTTATTACTCTGCTTATTTGTTTATCAATCACCCTCTTCAGAACTTTCATGCAGTGTGATAGGAGTTGTATGCCTCTATATTGCCCACAACTGTGAAAGTCTTTTGTTCTTCAACAATGGCACTAGTATGCTTATTCTCCAGTCAACTGTGATACATTTTTCATCCATTATGCTATAGTACCCTCAGGGGTCATTTCTCCCCTATCTCAACCAGCATTTTGATAATATCTGCTGTGACATCATCTGAGCCTGCTGCTTTCTCTGACTTCATTTTACTTTGTGCTGTTCTTACTTCTATGGTGGGCTCCTCCTCTTCTTTCACTGTAGACTGACTCTGACACAGTATGGCTTCTGTGAGATTTTCTTTATTCAGAAGTTGATGGAAGTACTTCGTCCATCTGCCTTTGATGTCCTGTTGACTGGTGAGCAGGTTGTTGCTGCCATCCCTTATGAAGGGTGTCTGACTATTTTATTTTTTCTGTCTTTGCCTTGCAACTTCATACACCTTCTTTGTGCCATCTACTGAGTCACTTTCCAGAAGCTGGAAGAGTGCCTCTAATGCCTTGTTCTTTGCTATTGCAATTCCACTATTAGCATCTCTATTAGCTAACCAGTATTCCTTCTTAGCCTGGTCTATCTTTTCTATTTCCCACTTTTTCCTGCACTCTTTCTTTTGATATCTTTCTGAACTTCTGCATTCCACCACCAGCTTTTCTTATGTACCTTATTTCTAAATATTTCTCGGCCACATATCTCTTCTGTAGTCCCCACACATGCTGTTTTAAGGTGCTGTCATTCTTCTTCTTCTTCACCTTCACCCATTTCCTCTTCTTTTTGAGGTGTTAGAGCCCTGAGTAATTCCTTGAACTGTTATGCTTTCCCTCCAGTCAACTTCCAGGTCTTCACCCCAGTCTCTGTTGACCTTAAAGCCTTCTCTGACCACTGCTTGCAGCTGATTGTGGCAACCAGTGGTTTATGTCATGGGCTGACTGTTTCACTGGGGATGACTTTGCTATCATTGATTCTACCCCACTGCCCTTCCTTACTAGGAGGAAATCTAGCTGAGTTGCATGTGGGCCACTCTTGTATATGCTCTTGTGACTGTTTCTCTTACTGACCCATATGTTGGTCCCCATCAAGCCATTTGCCAAATAGAAGGCTAGACTGGCCTCTGCATCTTTATTACTGTTACCCCACTCATAGGACCCAGGCAGTCCTCATATCCTGTTTTGGTGTGTCCCAATATGTGCATTCAGGTCACATATTATTAACACAAATCCATGTTGTCTTGCTTTATCTAGTAGGTCCTCCAACTGCTGTCTGAATGTACTCTTTTCCTCACTATCATAACCCTGCCGTGGGACACAGGCTGATGTTATAAATACTGTGCTATCATTAATCTGGAGTATGACTGCTATAAGTCTGTCACCAAGTCTGATGACATCCCTCACTGCCTTCTGAAGCCTCTCACTCACCAGAATTTCAACACCATTTCTAGCCTGTCCTTCTCCTGAACAGTAGACTCTGTATCCCAAGCCAAGTGGCTTTGTTGCAATGCCCTTCCATCTTGTCTCCTGCACACATGGGATGTCCAGCCTCCTCCTTATCATGTCTTCCACTTCCACACTCTGCCCTGTCAGTGAACCTGCACTGAGTGTAGCAATTTTTAGTTCATGTTTGACAGATTAACTGGTTTTATGTCCGGCTTTCGCTCAACACAGCTATTCCAGATAACCAGTCAGTTGCTTACTGATTCAGGGGTGCTGTCTTTATGGGGAGCACACATTGGCCAGTAGGGGAACATACACCTCTCTCACCATTAGCATGGGTCCCTGGCATAGGCTGGAGTAGGCTGGGTCCTCAACTGACTTATTACCAGCAAACACCCATGCCCATTTGGCAGTATTAATCAACATGATCAAATCACCTAGAGACATATTTTACACAGTGTTGTTGCTAAACCTGCCATGGCACACAGTCTGTGATCTGTGCTTTACTATCTTGAGGATACTGTGCCCAAAGTGGTTGGTCTATACAACTCTTCCCCTCTATAGGGCACCATCTAGAATCTGTGCTGCTGTTGCCCACAACTCCACTCTTGGGTGAGTTTGAGATGGAAACACTCAATATTTTTTTTGGAGGTGGGAGAAACCCCATAGAGAAACAAGGACAGTATGCCGACTCCATACAGGAGTCCGGAGGTTAGGATCAAATCTTGTACCTTGTGCGTCAGAGGTGAAGAACGTAACCATTATACCAACTGATCTTAAGCTACATTTTCCCCAGCAAGTCCATTGCTTTCTCATCTTTGTCAGAAGGAATGGGATTAGCAGCAGTAACCTGTTTTGCAGAGCAGATTTGAAAAGAGAAACAACTGCAGGGCCTCGTTTAGGATTAAAAAACAAGTACTCGTGTGTTAGGGGTAAAGTGTATAACTGTCAGACGTCTTGGTAGCAGGAGGATGACCATCAGGTAAGCTGGAGGCAGTAAGAAAAACATTCCTCTAAAACAGACAACACAGGAGGAATAGGTGCAGTTTGCAGCATCTGAAAATGTAATAAAGATTAATGCATGTCCTGTGCCATAGGACTCTCACTCTGGCCCCAGTGAAAATCTTCTATCTTGGATAAAGTGTCAGGGAAAGAAATCTCTTCAGCAGGAAATCTCAAGTTATACTTTCCTTAGAATTGGAATGCTCAGACTGAGAAGAAACTCCAGAAGTTCACCCATCCCCCTGAAAGATACACTCGTAAAACAGGAGGAGAATGAACTATTTTCCTTTTATTTCATGAAGATTGCAGATGCAAGGAAAAAGCAGTAATAAGTTCCTTGGCAAATTTCAGAAAATCTACCATGTCTACAGAACTAGAAACAGGAGACTGGAAGATGTTTTCACTAAGCACGCACTCCCTGAACAATGTTTGACTCTTAGACACACTACACCCCTCTCCCACTTCTCTGTCCCAGCCAGGCAAAGATTCTTCACCTGACACCAACAAAAATGGCTCTCCCTTGCCCACCAAGAGCACAACAGTCAAAAAGGATGTGGTTATCCCCCAGTCTTTGGTGAATAGGAAGACTACACCAAAATGACTGGGGGAAAAGACATGTGGTCTGAGGAACAACAACACAATCATCCAACAGTGGCTGTGGCAAAATTGATGGTGAGCTAAGCCTGAAAGATTCCTTATCATTTTTTTTTTAATTTTTTCTTTTTTCATGCAGAGGAAGCTAGAACCATGGAGATCGATGGTTACTCCATAGGTAAGCTTAGAAAGAGAGCTGAAAAGTGGGTAGCAGAGCTTGGATGAGTCAGTAAAGTAACTAACAGAGAAATTACAGTTGTTTAAGTAAACACGCCATAACAGTAGATGTTTGAATGATCACTGCTGCAGTAGCCTTAGCTATACGGATTATAACCTGCCAAGGATATAACAGCCGGAGAGTTTCCAAAGATTCAGGGCATCTTCTATGTGCCTAAACTGTCTGCCAAGTCAGGCTGAGCTGAACAAAGGAGAGGTTTGGGTGCCAAGCCATTTAAACCCATATTGTCACTGAACAGCATGATCCTCTGCATTTTCTGAGGATCAATGGTCGGCTTGTGCTGTTCCTTTGCTGGGCAGATAAGCTCCCTTTGGGGGGTAAATACCTTATATTTCATACTGTTGTTAGTTATTAATAATTTACTCTTCAGGAAAGTTAATAACAGCACAACAACCAGCAAATCGGCTGCTGAACTCAAAACCTGTCGAAGAATATGTTTAATACCAAAAGTAAGTTAAAAACATCCACAGTTTAGCACTTTCGTCTGTAACACTAAGACATCATCAGAACTGTTCTGGCACAGGTTTACTTTATATGTCCCCTTTTTCCCCAAACTACAAAGTAGTTATCACTGCTACCAGCCAATTCTTTATCAGCTGCTATAAGGCCCTTAACACAGGGTGTCCAATCTTACTATGTAATGTTACTATTAATGCAAATGGTAATTTGACCAAGAGTAAGGCTATTAGGAGTGGCCTACACAGTGTTACCAAATAAATATGCAAGTACTCTCAGAACTTAAATACCTCTACACAGATCAGCCACAATGAAAGGTTTAAATATATTTAATAATAAATAATAAAAGAACAAGAAAAACAGATCGTTCCTGACATTCCATTCTATCTCTATCCAGTTTCTTTTCCATCAGTTTTTTAACCACATGGATGACTTTATCTATATTTGAAAAAAATGTTCTGATATTGCTCAAAATGATGCTCAAATTAATTGAGGGACATGAAGTAGTGTGGCAGATCAAGCTTAATGCTATGGTTTTCCCTAGTTTAAATGATCATGCTTCCATTACAATTGTATATTAAATTATTTATGTAGCGTAGGTTTTACTTCTTATGTCAATTACTTGGTTCCAATAGTAAGGAACAGATATTTTTCTGCTGGTGTTAGATTTTGTACTTGTGATTCAAATTGTCAACGAAAGGACTACTGCTCTACTGTTCCCCGTTTTAGGATCTGCTTTTTAATTGGCTAATGGCTGAGTGTAGACTCAGATGAGCAGTATGAAGTATGGCAAATTAAGCTTATTGTCTAAATGACTATGTATTTGCTCTAAAGGGCTTTGAAATTATTTTTTATATACCAACTTTTCATTCATATGTCAGCTGTACGACTCCTCTACTAAGAAACAGGTACTTTTCTATTGGTGTTAGATCTTGTACCTGTTTCTCAATTTGTTATTGAAAGGACCGATGTTATATTGGTTCCTGTTTCAACATTCATTTTTTAATTGGTTGATGTGAGACAGAGGGAAGAAACAGTTGAGCACCGAGAAGCATTGTGACAGATTAACTATAATACCACTAGTTTTTGGTTTATATGATCATGTTTTCAGTTAAACAGTCTTGGAATCAATTTTTTATATATTGCAGGGTTCAATCGTGTATGCAAAAAAGAAGTTATGTACTCACCATAACATTCCATCTGTATTTTCAATTTTCATCTCTCCTCAAATGTGGGGTCCGAATCTGGTCCTTAGATCTGACTCAGCCGTTAGCAAGCTCGTGGCAGGCAAAAAGCTACTGACCTCCCCTTACCCATAACGCATCTCTCTCCGTTACCTCAGATCTTGTTTGCTGTGATTATATCAGTAGAAAGAGAAAAGTTAGCTTTTAAGTGAAACAAATTCTGGAGGATAATGAAATCCAATCTAACCATAGAGATCCTCTTCCTGTTCAACCAGGAAACCAATGAAGTGATTGGAGGGTGGGGCTTTGAGGAGAGATGAAAATTCGACAATACAGGTGGAACATCATGGTGACTATATAACTATTGTAAATTTTTCATCTCCTTCTCATATGTGGGACAGAGTCCCTAGCTACCTTTATCCTGGATGGACTCACGGGAGAATATTCCTCAGAAGCATCATGCCAAAGGAGGCCCTTCCCCTGAAGACCAAATCTAATTTGTAATGAGTAATGAAGGTACGATGGTTTGCCCAAGTGGCTGCTGCACAAATATCATCCAAGGAAGCATTGGTCTGGAAGAGCACAGATGTGGCCATTGCTCTGGTAGAGTGAGCTCGAATGGACTTGTCAGTTTTCATGCCCCTCAAGGAATAAATAAAGGAAATACAACTAGACAGCCACTTAGATAAAGTAATTTTGGTGACTGGTATGCCTTTCTTTGGGCCTGCAAATGCAATAAACAGTTGTTTTGCTTTCTGAAACTCTTTGGTTCTATGCAAACAGAAATGTAACTGTCTATGAACATCCAACAAATGTAATACACATTTTCCCTTATTACTAAAATTTGGAAAGAAAACAGGCACGTGTATAGTCTGATTAATATTTGCTTGATAAACAACTTTGGGCAAGAAAGAGCGGTTGGTATGTAAAGAAATTCTGCCTTTATGGAAACCAAATACGAGAATTGAGAAGATAGTGCTTGAATCTCTGATATCTGTCTCGCAGATATGATAGCCACCAAAAAGAGAGTTTTCCAAGAAAGGTACTTACTATCACAAGTTGCTGCAGGTTCAAAGAGTGGTTGAGTAATCAGATGTAGGACCAGATTTAAATCACAAGGAGCAGAAGAATCCTTGTGTGTGAAGGCTTCAATAGCATGGTCCCTTTTTAAGAAAGCTTTACAAAGTTTGTGAGAAATCAAGGACAAATTATATATCCCAATATGAAAATTTGAAATGGCTGCTAACTGTACCTTAACAGTAGATGCTGCTGGTCCATAACTGAAAAGGTGAGCTAGGAATTCCAGAATGAAATGAGTGGGAGCCTTGATGGGATCATTATTGCATTGATGTACCCAAATTACAAACCTCTTCCATTTACTCCTATATAGCTTCTGAGTAGATGACTTTTGGGAGGATATCAAGATATGACAAACCGGGGAGGAGAACATAGGTTATCTGACAATCAACAAAACTGGAGGAACTAAGCTGTCAGCTTGAGACTGTGAAGGTTGGGAATTGTCATTCCTGTTGGATGTGACGACAGATCTGGAAAGAGATCCAGAATCCAGGGATCCTTCTGTAGATGAGGCGAAAGGAAGGGAAAACAGATTAGTTGCAGCCAAAAAGGGGCAATGAAGATTACTGTCCTCTTCAACTTGTTGGCTTTCTGAAGGAATATGGGAATTAACAGAATGGGAGGAAGGCATACAGTAGTCCAAGGGGTCAATTGTGTATTAGAGCCTCCACCGGGGACTGCCCCAGTGGGAGAATTAGGGAAAAGTAGCTGCTGCATTTGTTGTTTAGAGGAGAGGCAAAAAGACTGCAGCAAGGGTGGCCCCATGAGTGGAAAACATTGTTCACTACAATCTGGTTGAGGCACCACTCATGTGGTATAAGAATTGCTCTGCTTAACTTGTCCTCTATGACGCTGGATCTCCCCCAAATATGCTTTGTTGTCAAAAAGTGGTTGGATGAGATCACCCATTGCCATACTCTGAGTGCTTCCTGACAGAGAGGGTACAATCTGGTTCCTCCTTGTTTATGTACCATACTACCAACAGGTTGTCTAACTGAATCACTATTATCCCTAGAGGGAGGGCAGTCTGAAATGCTTGCAGTGCTAAAAGTACCATCCTCATCTCCAGGATGCTTATGTGGAGCTCAGCCTCATCTGTGGACCAGGTACCTTGGACAGTCTTCCACAGATAACCCCCACCCCATCTGGGAAGTGTCCATGGTCACAGTAGCCTGTGGTTGAGGTGGGAAAGAAATGGTCAACCTTGTGTCATCTGTTGTGAATGGATCCATCATGAGATTCTTTCTGCATATGTCCATTATGAGCATCTGATGAGACATTGGTTGGCAAATTATTGACCACTGAGAGGCTAGAAGCCATTGCAAAATGTTCATGTTCAACCTGGCCAGTAGAACCGACACAATTGCTGCAGCCATAGATCCTAAGACTTGTAGAACAAGATGGGCATCTACCTACTTGTTTCTGATCAACTTGCAGTATGCCTTCTGTTTGTTTAAACCCTGGATGGAGGAAGTTTGGCAATCATCTGAATTGGTGTCCAGCCAGGCTCCTATGAACTCTATTGTTTGAGTGTGTTCTAGATGTGATTTTTGATTATTCATGGTTATGCCTAATTCCGAACAAATCTAAAGAACAAAGTCTCTTGCTTGAACCAGTAGATGCCTGGTCAGGATGGAAATGAAACAGTTGTCTAAGTATGGAAACACCCGGAATCCTTGTCATCTCAGGTGAACCACAACCCACTGCCATGCATTTGGTGAACACTCTGGGGGTAGTAGTGAGACCAAAGGATAGTGCTCTGAACTGATAGTGACTGGCTTCCAGCCAGAAGTGTATAAATCTTCTGGAGCACCTGTCCATCTTTATGTGGTAGTATGCATCCTGGAGATCTAAACAGCACATTCAATCATCCTGTTCCAGAAAAGAAAGTATGGACTGTACCATGATCATTCAGAACTTACATCTTCAAACCAATTTGTTTAATTTGCTGAGATTCAATATTGGTATCCAGTCCCCCTTTTTCTATGGAACCAGAAAAGAACCTTGAGTAAGTTCTGAACCCTCTCTGGTCTTGGGGAACTTCTTGGATGACTCTTTTTTTCTAGCAGTTTTTGAATTTGTGAGACTGCTTGATCCCTCTGACTGGGTGGAACATCTGGGATTTTCTTATCGGGAGGGGGTTGTTGAGAAAAGGGAATTTGGTAACCCCTGGATATTATTCTCTGCACCCACACATCAGACGTTATCTTCTGCCAGGCTCTCCAGTGCAGGGATAGATGACCCAACCAGGCCTCCTTTCAGAAGCACTGAAAAGGTTTCCTAAAGAACATTTCTCGGGAACCTTGGTTTTGTGGACCTCTTCTGCTGTGACGGTGATGTCTTCCATTATTGTTTCTCCCTCTGCCTCTGAGGGGAAAAATCTCCACGTGTGTCTTGGTAGGACCCTTGGAACTTTTTGAACCACATTTTTGCACTATCTGTTGGGATAGGGTCTCTGAGGAGCTGAAAAATGTACGCTCATGGCAGGAAGGTTCTTACCTTCCTTCTCACACCTGGATAGCGTTTCTTTGACTTTGGGACCAAAAAGAGACATGCCATCAAACAGGGCATTGACGAACAAAGACTTAAAAGGTTCCACAAACTCACAAAGGCGAATCTAGGCATGCCTCCTCATAGAGATGCTGGAACCTGTTACTCTACTTGCTCCTTTGGCTGCATGTGAGATGAGCCTCATGGAAGAGTTGGCACTGAATGAGGGTGGCTAACTGGGAAGCTACTTTCTCTTTGGCTCCTTCAGCTACTACTCCTTGAAGGGTACCTGACAGCTCCTTGATCACATCTGTTTGTAAACTTGTGAAATGTGAAAGACAATTCAGCGACCACAAGGCAAAGGTCACTGAGGGAAAGACACACTTCCCACATCTATCCATCATCCTAGAATCCTTATGAAGAGGGTGGATAGTTGATCTCTCCTCAGAGAGTTCCTTCTTGGTCATTGCTGCCACAACCATGTCATCTACTGCAACCCCTTTTGTCCATAAAGCCTTATCTGAGGGAGCTGTTATCTTATTTGGTCTCCAGCAAACTGGCTCAATGGAGTCTGGTGTCTCCCATGCCTGCCGTAAGATCAAACCTATGCGCTCATCAGTGAGTGGAGTAAACCAAGAGGTAGAAGAGGTAATCTGGGGAAGTATTGGAAGAGGTGGGGGTACCCTGATAGGTATCCTGGTACCTGGGGTCCTGCTGTCCCTGTGGAACATGGTGGGATAAAGAGGAATGCAGGGTATCTACATGGGATAATGGATCTGAGGGGACAGGTGACTTTTTGATGCAGTGGCAGCTATAGCCCTTTCCAAAGCCCCAAACGCTGACTGTTCCTGAATGGAGGAGGACTCCATCTCCGATAAGTCATGCTTTTGGGACTGGGTCCCCTCCAGACCAGAAGACAGCTGACCAGGGGTTGAAGTTGGAGTGGAGCTCACCTTTGCTGAAACCCAGAAGCACATCAACCACTCCAAAGACCTACGAGTTGATTGTATCCAAGGTTTGTGAGGCTCCCTATGGCTCCAGGAACTCTCCGGCTCCAAAAAGGCAGACGAACTCCAAGCAAAAGTCTGACAGAGGAAGAAGACAACCTCGGATCAGAACTAAAAAGGCACCAGTTGCATTGGATCCGTGGGCATTGAAGCTTGCCCTGAAGTTGGAGGAGGAGGAAGAGGGTGAGTGGACAGCTTAGGTAGACCTGGAACCAAATGGTTCGAGGCCAAGGGAGACTTAATAATACCCTGCACCCATAAGATCTTCTGCACCATCTGTTCCACATCTTCTTTGGTCAGGTTCCTGGTCAAACAGGAGGATGAAGCAGAAGGGAATCTTGGTCTTGATAGAAAGGGCGACTGTACCCTCGAAGGACCTGTGTCATATGAGGGAGAGTATGTTGTTATGTATGCTGAACCATATTTATGCATTGATTCCTGGGACTTTCTCAAACGTTTGAATGTACTCCCCTTTAAAAAAGATTGGGTGTTTCTTACAATCAATATTAAAGACTTATACACTGTGATTCCACACTCTGTAGGGGAAGAATGGTTTTGTGAGTATCTGTTTAACAAAAGCTTTCCACAAAGCATTATTAATACATACAAACTTTTGTTGGATTTAGTTTTGAAATCCAACTTTATTTTGTTTGAGAAGGAATAATATCTCCAGAAGGACGGCATTGCTATGGGTTCTGCATGCGGGGATTTGTATGCCAACATTAATATGTTGATGTGGGAACAAAAGTTCTTGTTGGCTTCCCCATATTTTTCATTTTGTAATCCTTATGTCAAATACCAGGATGGCATTTTAATTTTATGGTCTGGAGACATTAATTTGATTGATCCGTTTATTTCTTACATTAATAGTACCAATAGTTTTCTTAAATTCACACATGATTTGGATGTTGTACAAATTCCCTAACTGCATGTTTTAGTGATTAAAGATGATGTTAACAGTAGGCTGATGGCCAAGATATATCGCAAGCCTACTTATTCAAACTCATTTTTACACTTCCATAGTAATCATCCCTTATTCCAAAAACAGGCCTTTGTGAAAGGTCAGCTAGTTAGAACTGGCTGTATGGTCCCTGATTAGTGTCATTTTTTGGAGGAGTGTGAGTTATTAAAAACAATGCTTTTGAGTAGGAGTTATCCGGAAGGGTTTATTAACGACCTTGTTGAAGTGAAAGAAAAAAGAGCTAATGGCCACTTTCAACCCCCTTTGAATAATCAATTAGCATATAGTAATTCTGAGGGTTTGTTTGTTATGACTCACGTCACCTCTAATTTTGAGACTGATTCCAATACATCCTTGCAAGTTCCAGGCACCAATTTTAACTGAGGTCAGATCTTTTACTAATACTTTTACTAATGCTTTCATCACGTCTTAGACAGTTATGCCATTAAAGAAATTTTAATTAAAAATTGGAATGCCCTGGCTAATGATTTTGATGTGAGGGAAAGAACTGGTGAGAAACCTACAGTAGTTTTTAAAAAAGGCACCAATTTGAAGTGTATAGTTGAGCATTCTAAACCTATGAATATCACAGGGCATATGAGGAAGTGTGGTGCTTGTGTTTTTTGTAAGTACATACTAGAAGTGAGTCAAGTTGAGATCAACCACCAAACCATTGAAATTTATGGTAAACCTAGTTGTAATACCAGGAGGGTGGTTTATTGTGCTATCTGCTCGGTCCGCCTCTGTTTCTATGTGGGCAAGACCGAGCAGAAGTTTAAAAATCAGACTGGTGAACACCTTTCCGACATTCGAACAAATAAAACCACAAATGCCCTTTTTAGGAACATAAATGACTACAGTGATCATTCTTTTAAGTTTATTCTTTTGCAAACTTTAACTGAGTCTGATAGAGGAGGTGCATGACCACTGCTTCTTGAGAAAGCGGAGCTCTCCTGGCAATTGCGATTAGCATCTCATTGCTGGCCGGGATTAAATAAAGCTGCTTCACTTTTATGTCTGTTAAAACTTAAAGCCTTGTCTAGGTGATGTTTTGTTTATATATATAGCTTATTACTCTAGCTCCAACAACCTAGCCCAAAGGTTCCTAGAATTTATAAACTCAAATGCTATGGAACAACTTGTTACCACTCCCACAAGAGGGGAAAACATACTGGACCTGATCATCACCAACATGGGGACTCTATGCTCCAGACCAGAAGTGTATCCCTCACTGGTAAGATCAGACCATAAACTAATCTCACTGGATATTCACATCCCGACCCCACCCCCTGCCCAGAAAACCATAGTGAAAAACTTCTCTAAAGCAAATTTCACACTCCTCAAAACCAAGGTGGAATCCTTCAAAGCCCCCGGGCCTGTGGAAAGTACGGCCCAGACCGCAGAATCCTTTATAAATGCATTCTATGAACACCTTCAGGAATGCATGGATCATGCAATCCCAAATAAAACCAAGACCCAATCCTCCAAAGGCAGACGTCCTGTCTGGTGGACCCCAGCCATAAACAAACTATACAATAGAAGGAGGAAGCTACTAAATGACAGAGAAAAATCCCAAAAAGGGAAGGCATCACTGATCAGTATTAGCAAAAAACTATGGGCACTCATAAAATTGTCTAAGGCCAGCTTTGAGAAAAAAATTGCACAGGACACTAAGGATAATCACAAGGCTTCCTTTAGTTATGTTAGGAAACTGGGTGGTAATTCCCAGATATGCTCAGAATTAGTCCAAAATGACAAAAAATACACTGAACCCACAGACATTGCCAACATCCTAGCTGACAGGTTCAGCACAAACTCCCCCCCCCACCAAAAGGGCAAATATCTATCCCAGCAGAGTGCTGCCCCCCTGACATCTCAGATGCTCAGGTAAGAGCCGCCCTCTCCAAAGCAAAAAACACAGCATCAATGGGACCAGATGGTGTCCCGGGCTGCATCCTACATGAACTCCAAGAAGAGTTAAACCCAAACATAAAACTACTGTTCAATCTCAGCCTTACTACAGGATATGTGCCCAAAGAGTGGCGTACAGCAACAGTGGTCCCTCTCCATAAAGGTGGTGCCTCAACGGATCCTGGAAACTATCGCCGCATAAGCCTGACTAGCTTGGTCTGTAAAGCTATGGAAAGGATCATCATGGACCTCATAAATAAAGATATTGGGGACCTACAGACACTGGATCCTACCCAGTTCGGCGTTGTTAAGGGCAGATCCTGCCTCTTACACCTGGTTGATTTCTTTGAAACAGTCACCAAGGCCATTGACGAGGGGAAGGTGGTCCACACAGCCTACCTGGACCCCGCAAAAGCCTTCGATACAATACCCCACTCGGGCATTATAGATAAGCTCACCAGCTTAAATATAAACCCCTATGTCACTAGATGGATTGCAAACTGGCTCAAGGACAGAACCCACATGGTTAGAATTGCTGGAGCCATGTCAGACTCCAAACCAGTTACAAGTGGTGTCCCACAAGGCTCAGTCCTGGGACCTCTCTTGTTCGGTATATATTTCTCGGAGGTACAGGCCAACACGGAAGGACTGTGGCTGACCAAGTTCGCAGATGACTGCAAACTGGGCACCATAATCGAATCTCCAGCCGACACAAGCATCCTCCAAAAGGGCCTCATAGAAACAGACAACTGGTGCCAGAGCCATGGCCTCAAGCTAAATGCCAAAAAGTGTATAGTCATCCCCTTTGGCAAAAACAAAGTGCCCACAAATTACCACATAGGTGGTAATCCATTAAGTACAGAAAAAGTAATTAGAGACCTGGGGACCCAAGTTGATAGCAATCTCTCATTTGACAACCACGTGGTCAAAGTGGTTAGAAAAACATTTTATATAGCCCACCTAATCATGAATGGATTCACATCTAGATCAGGGGAGGTCATCGTGCCTCTTTACTCATCCCTCATCAGGCCCATAATTGAGTACAATGCCTTTTTTGGGATGTACCTTACCAGACACCTGCAGCAACTGGAAAGACCCCAAAAGTACCTCACCAAGAGGATCAAAGGGCTCAAACAGATGCCATATGCTGCCCGGTTAAAGAAACTCCAGCTCTACTCAGTGGCATACCGCCTGTTGAGAGGCGATCTGTGCCTGATGTATAAAGCCATGTCCAACCCGGAATTAATGGACATGCTGCACCTCAGAAAATCCAAATCCCATCGGGCTACATGCTCAAGAGACTTGAACCTCAGCACTGAAATAAATAGGACATGCTGGAGGGACAGATTCATAACCCAGAGGCTCCCTTCACTCTGGAATAAAATCCCAGTCCAGGTTAGGCAGAGTCCCTCATTGACTCTCTTCAAGAAGAATCTTGATGAGTGGATGGGAGATCGTAGGTTTACCCCGGGTATCACTTCTGTGTCACTATTAGACAGAGGCACAGTATACTAACCTCGAAAAAGGGCATAGCAAAATAAATTTAAAATGGGTGGCGAAAGCCAAACACATTCTGGCTAGGCTTATAAATGCCCTAGGGCAGATAGCCTAGTATGAACCTATGAACCTATATATATAGTGTTCATATTCCAAAACTTTAAACTTGTTTTCCTTTTGGTTAGTTTTTATTTTATTAAGAGAAATTACTTCAAACATGGACTTCATGTTGGGGATGTGTCTATTTTAAACAGTCTTACTGAATATGTTAGATAGCTCTATTGGTTGATCAGCGAAGGTGTGTCTGATCGTTTTGATTGGATAGTCACTATTTTAAATGTCTTTGTACATTGTAGCAATGTTATCTGATGAAGTTCCAATCTCGTAGTGGGACAAAATCCTGTTTATGTTTTAATTAAAATGATTATCTATTTTAAGGTTGTTTCAACTGGCTTGAGTTCATTCTGCTGGATTTCTATCAGAATTGCATCTGAGTGTGACTCCGTTGTTCTCTGAACTTTTGTGGTTCCATATGAGGGAGAGTACCGAGTCCTCAGTAATATCAAAATTGGTTTAAAAGGACTGAGTGTTGGATGCAACATCAACGGATCTGATCCATCCTTGTTAGAATGGATCAGAGCCAAAGAAGTCAGATCCAACAGATTATTGGTTGTTGCCGAAGGCTCCAATCAGATCCTAGACTCCCCAGACAAGGGAGATTTCAACATTTTTGGTTTCAGTTCTGAAATGTCTGTCGGCGCAAAGGAAGGTAATTTTTTGCCTTGTCTGAAGATCTAGAGGACAAGGATGAAGCAAAGCTCAAATGAGCCGATTTTGTTTTATGAACTGAACTGGACTTTTCTTTGCCTCTAGAAATTGCTTCTCCAAAGGTGGAAGGCAACATACCCCTTAGAATGAGCTTATTCTTTCACTCAATTAAAGCTTGATTGTTGAATTAATGGCATATACCACTGTCCTCTTGTAAGGGAAAGGGCACAAGGCAATACACGCAAATGGAGTGCATGCCACTGACTGGAATTTTATGACCGCACTTCGTGCACTTTTTGAAACCAGTTGGTTTCTCCTGTTTCTCCGCCATGACAGAAGGGGACAGGCAGAGAACATTTGCACAGACCTAGACATACACAGACAAATAAGGACAGCAAAAGGAAGATTTTTTTTTTTTGACAGAAAGCAGAAAGAAGGGGAGAGTTACTAACAATAGTAGATTGAGAAATACTAATAAGGTAAAAGGGGAGGGAAGTAACATATAAGAAAGTGATTACTGGCAGGAAGAAAGAAGGAAATGTGAAAGTAACCTAAATAAAAGATGGTTACCATTAGGAAGGGCTTTAAGGTAGGAAAAAGTGACAACAAAGAATAATTACAGTAGGAGTATAAGAAATTAAATACAGTATATGGAAAAAATTTGAAATATACGACCTGACACCAAGAACTAGCTGATTGGACCACGTCTTTGAAAAGCGGCAAACAAGATCTGAGGTAATGGGGAGAGATGTAGGATTTTAAGTTTTAATTCTGAAGTCAATGTTATATACAGATGAAAGAGTTTCATTTTTGTTTTTACAAATGTGTATGTCTTAATAAACATTTTTTATTACATTCCATTTGTGACAGTCTTCTTTCCGACCCAGTATCATGTTTTAGAATTGTTGTTCGTGCCTGGTTCATGGTGTGTTGTGTAAAAAATAAATCTGATCTGGCGGATGAGCAGGAATCCCCTGAAAGAAAGGAGGGATTCCCACTACCATCTGTATCTCTGATGTATCACTCTCAAAACTCATTTGTCTGAGATTATTTGCTGCCAATGAGAGAAATGGAGACACAGATTTTGAAGAATATGTAAAGGCCTGCTAGGGTGGGGGTGGGGGAGGACATTCTTTAGATAGTCATTCAGACTTGAAGAACTGTTCTAGTTTCTGGGAGGCTCTAGCTTTCTTTTTGAAGCCTTTTTGCCATTGCTTTTTAAATGCCTGCTTGGCAAAATATTTCTGTATCTGCTTATTTTTTTTTGCTTTTAAAAATGGTGCAAATGTTGTTGCAAAACGTTAGATAAACGGGTCTATATTATAATAGCGAACACTGTATAATCAGCCCTAAAATGTTGAAATGGCAGCATGCCGAACACATGGAACAGAGATTTTTTTCCCCAGGAAAAAAAATCGCTGCTCCGTAAAAAAAAAAAAAAAAAAAAAAGAAAAAAACACAAAATAAAAGCTTCACCCCCCTACTTAAATACCAACTCCAAGATCGCACCACAGTGGAGGAAATGGCAAAGTCCCAAAAATGGCCCAGTGATTTTTTTCCCTGGGAAAAAATTGTTGTTCCATGCATTTGGGATTTCGTCATTTCGATTAAAAATTGTCGATTAAACAGCGTTTGCTATTTTAAGCATTCACTGATTTAATAGGAACCCAGATAAACTTGGAGGAGGAAGGCTGAAAACTTAAGTAACTCCAAAAATCAGCTTCCTTCTCTCTCACTTTTTCAGGACCACAGCAGCAGGTGGTCCAAAAACAATGTCTTTATCTAAAGGAGAACTAAGAATTTCAGTGTTAGCATTCTAAAGTAGATTTTGTGTCTGCAACCAAGCAAACCTTCTCATATCAGTTCCACTAGCAGCAGCAGCAGCTCCAGCTCTGAAAGAGGCATTAGCTAAATCATAATCACATTTCAAAGAGTGATTTATCACATGAGATACACAAGCAATAAGATTACACAAGGGGGCTTTTTCCTCAGAAGACAGAAAAGAATTATAATGTTCCTCATATTCTCAAAATAAACAAGCATAAACTTTAACATACCAGCTTAAAAATTAAGGATTCTAAACATGTATGGCAGAAAAATACACTTTTTTCATAGGTTCATATGTAAGCAAGGTACTAGCCTTGCTGACCTTGCAGATGATTTTAAGCCTAGTCAACTTCCCTTTTCGGGGTCGAAATGACTTACCCGATTTGGTTATAGATTCACCATACCCATCCCTTAATCAATAATTATATATTACCCCTAATGAAAATATCAAGTACAGTTGTGTAAGACCTTCCCTTAACAGTAGATGTCCTACTGTTCACTGTTGCAGTATTCATAAAAGATGAGTTGTCACCTGCTGACATCCAGCTGGTGTACCAAAGCTTTACCTTCCGGAGGGCGTATGTCTGGATGATGACATCAGCTCATCAGCACAGGGGTACATAAACAGATGTATGCGTGAGATCCTTAGATCATCTCCTGTTTAATTGACAATGTTTAATCAAAATGGCTAGATCCCAAACGCATGGAACAGCAATTTTTTCCCAGGGAAAAAAATCACTGGGCCATTTTCGAGACTTGGCCATTTCCTCCACTGTGGCTTGAAGATAACTGAGAAAAGAGACTGGTCAATTAAGATGGGCATAGTTTGAACAGGTAAGTAAACTCCCCCAGGAATAATGTAATAAACCGTGGGGGACAGACAGGGAGAGAGAATGTGTGTTAGTGTGTTTGTGATTTTGTATTTTTTTTTGAGAAAAAGGAGAGGAGTACAGTAGGGAGATAAGGAGGGAAGGAATATCAGAAAAGTGATTAGAAGGATGTCTACTGTTATGGTAATTTCTTACACAACTGTACTATGCCCTGACTGAAATCATTACTTTAGTATTCATACCAGATGGGTGATTCCCAGAGACAGAGAGAGAAGGAGGGTGGAAGGTTAAAGAGAGACAGTAGAATCCACGAAGCCAGACAGAACTGTTCCAGCAAAAGCCACCATGGACCTACAGAAGACATTTAACTTATAGTGTTTAGTGAAGGTTAGACAGAAGACTAGGTGACAGCTTCTAAAATGGATCTGGTAGAAGGCACCAGATGAAGCCACTGCTCGAGTGGAATGTACTTTTGAGCAGGAGGTCCATGAAGGACACAAACAGCTGATCTGAGTATAGCACTCATTCTTCATCTGTGTGTCCTATCATCCCAGTGCAATTAAACTTCCCCACTCTTCTCCCTGGTTAAATACATAGCACAAAAAATGAAACTATGGATAGACACTTTCCTGCTATCTTTGTGGCCAGCTTGGTGGACATGGGCATCCTGAGGCAATGTAGCAATTGTTTCATGTATATTGAGAACCTCTTAATCCTGAAACAAACAAAAACAATATGTGAGTAATGTAATTACATCGTGAAATTTCACTTGGCGTTCGTTTTTCATAGTTTGTTCAGCTTTGGTATGGGCAGGCTGGTATAAGCCTACCACTGAGCGACATGATATCACAATACAAACAGAAAACGATTGACTTCAATAATTGGCTTAGCTACTGGTATCATTCCAAGAGGATCCACTGTTTGTCAGCCTGGGATGACATGATCAACAGACCAAGCTGCTTTCCCAGAGATGGTCTGCACCTGTCACTGCAAGGTTTTCAAAAACTGGCCAAGGCATTAGCCTCCCCAACAGTGCCTTTTTAGGCAGTGCCAAACCAACAGACCTTCCAATGTAACAAATTCTTGTAATGTCAAGTTGAAGGTACTATTGCTCAGTTCTAGGAGTCTTAACAAGAAACTGCATCCCTGGAAGCTCTCCTCACCCTGGAGAATGTTGACATCTGTGTAGTTACTTACAAACCTGTGGTTCAAGGCTGTGGAAAGCAACCCAGCAGTGAAAGGCTACAATGCCTATCATACATTCAGACCACCTTCTGAAAAGGAAAAAAATGGACAGTGCAGTGGTGCAGCAGTAGCATTGTCACCTCACAGCAAGAGGTTCTCCAGTTCGATTCTTGGCTGGGGTGCCTTCTGTGCAGAGTCTGCATGTCCTCCCTGTGTTCGTGTGGGTTTCCTCTGGGTACTCCGGTTTCCTCCCACGTTACAAAGACATGCGTCTGGAGCGTTTTTCCCTGGGCCTCCGCTGAAAATTGGCTTCGTTCCAAGTCGGACTTTCCCGGTAAACAAATGTTAAATAAATAAATAAAAATAAAAAGAGGTGTTGTTTCCATTTACATAAAAAACAATCACACCTCTACATTGGTCAAACAGGATGACTCACTTGAGCTACTCCATGTCCAGCTGACCAGAGGCAAAATTCCTGACTACATCATCACTAGTTATAGGTCCCCAACAATGAGCCATGAAAATCACTCTGCATACCTGAAGTTAATAAAATCACTTACCATTTAGACAAACACACTACTTATGGGTGATTTTAACTATCCCTCCATAAACTAGGAAACGTATACGACTACTAACATGCAGTTTCAGAGATTCCTGGACTTTGTCAATGCAAATGCTCTGGAACAGCTGGTCTGCACTCCCACTAGGGGCTCAAATATCCTTGACATAGTACTCAAAAATATGGGGGAGCGTTGCAAACCCCCCCCCCCCCCAGCATAATGTCCTCGTTGCTAAGGTCAGATCATAAATCAGTCTCCTTTGAAATAAATGCAACAGTAGAACACCCATCAAAACCAAAAACCCAAAAGAATTTTTCCAAGGCAAATTACCTTCTATTAAGTGACAGCTTAGGTAATTTTAAAGCTCCCTTAACCCCACAAAACACAAGGGCCTATGTAGATCTATACCCAAATTCCCTGTACAACCACTTAAACAACTGCATAGAAACGGCAGTACCTGACTGAACTAAACCCAGGTTTTTCCAGAAAAATAAGCCATCCTGGGTGACCCCTAGCATAGACTACACAACAGAAGTAAGAAATTCCTCTCTAGAAGTATGTGGGAGGGTGCATAACAAAGAAAAAAAAATCCCTAATTAGTCTCAACAGGCAAATGAGGGAACATGTTAAGCCTTCATAGGATAAATACAAGAGTAAAGTAGCCTCCCAAGCAAAGGATAACCACAAAACATTTTTTAGTTATATTCAAAACATTCAACAAGTGCTGAAACGTACCTCTCAACCTCTAAGAGCAAGAAATCTGTACATCACCACAGATAATGGGGGTACAAAGGTGCAAAAATAGGGACACTTTTTAAATATTGCTCTTCTAAACTTAGAAAGTTGACAGACTAACAGGTTTTGCATTAGCATGAATTTTATGAAGGATATAAAGCCTGAAACTCAAATGTCTGCCATTATTTCTGACTTCAGTGCTCAGTGCCTGTGATTTGCTAGAAAACTGCAAATGTATGAGAAACAGGCCAAAAAATGGGGCAAAAATCTGGACTTTCTTCGAAAATCTGGACAGAGGTATGTGCTGAAATTGCTGCAGATGGGACTCTGGACAGTTGAGAGGTATGTGACGAAATGGCTGTAGATGGCGCTATCTATACTCATTCAGAAAAAACAGCAAACCTAATGGCTGATAAAATTCAGTCAGATTTCACCTCCTCATCAACTCCAGTCACTCCCCTTGAAATAGCCCCTACCATTCCTTTGTCTGTTATCAGAAAAGAACAGGTCATTACTGCACTCTCTAAAGCTAGAAAACACGGCATCAGTGGGTCCTGACTGAATCCCGGGGTGCCTACTAAATAGGTGAAAACATGACCTAGCAGACCCACTTGGATCTATATTTAACCAGTCTCCAGACAGGCTTTGTAGGAGTAGAGTGGAGGACAGCAACAGTCATCCCTCTGCACAAGGGGGGGGGGGACATCAACTGACCCAGGAAACTATTGACCCATAAGTCTAACTAGGCTCATATGCAAGGGTGAGGAAAGAATAATCATGGACCTGCTTAACAACAACATAGAAAATCTCCAGACACAACCCAGTTCAGCTTTGTCAAGGTCATTCCTGCCTGCTCAATCTGGTGGACTTCTTTGAGAAAGTCACCAAGGACATGGATGAGGGTAAGACAGTGCATACTGCCTATTTGACCTGACCAAGGCATATGACACAATATCCCACTTGGATATTACACATAAATTCACAAAATTTGGCATAAACCTATATGTCAACAGATGGATAGCCAAATGGCTCACAGATAGGACATATGGTGTTAAGAGTAGAGGAATCCACATTCAGCAAGAGGCCAGTCACCAATGGAGTACCACAGGGCTCAGTCCTGGCTCCCCTCCTATTTGGCATATACTTTTCAGATGTCAAGGAAAATGCAGATGGCATTTGGTTGACCAAGTATGTTGATGACTGCAAGTTAGTGGCAATCACTGACTCCCAAAATGATGTTGATATCTCACAGAAAGGTCTGACAGAGACTAAGGATGGATGTCAAAGCCATGGCCTCAAACTAAATGCAAAGAAGTGCATAATAATACCCTTTGGGAAATCAAACACTCCTGAAAATTACAACATTGATAGCATCCCCAAGAGTGGACCTAGTGGTGAGAGATTTGGGTACTCAGATAGATAGTAATCTGAACTTTGACCACCATGTGTCCACAGTGGTGGAGAAATCATTCTATGTGGTTCAACTTATAAGTAAAAGCACAGCATCCAGACCTAAGGCTGTTATAGTACTACTGTACTTGGCCCTCATCAGACCAATAATCAAGTACAATGCATCCTTTGTTATATACCTCGCCAGGCACCTGCAAGGGATGAAGTGTCCTCAGAGGTTTCTCACCAAAAAAATACAAGGCAGAGCCAACATGTCATATGTGAACCAATTAAAAGCCATATCGCTGTCTTCATTTTCCTACCAGTTACTGAGAAGTGATCTGTGCTTGACCTACAAGGCAGTCTCTGACCAAGCCCTGATGGAAACGCATATTTACAAAACTAGCTGCACGAGGATTACCTTCTCCAAAGATTTAAACCTGATCTCTGACAAGAACAGATCATGCTGGAAAAACAGATATGTGTCCCAGAGACTGCCCTTCCTCTGAAATAGGCTTCCTATTCACATGAAGCACAGCCCTTCCCTGACCATTTTCAAGTGCAATCTGGACCAATGGATGGCAAATCGCACATTCACTCATGGGGTGGTGCCCATGTCCCTTATGGACAGAGAGTTTGTAAAAAACAGTCAAAACCCCACTTGCTGACTCTTGTTATCTTTCCCCAGGGATAGAAAACTGAGTAGGATCTGGAAAAACTGGCTAGGCTTATAAGGACTCTTGAGCCATTAGCCTAATAATCTCCTAAGAACTTAAGAACCTATGATTTTTTTTTCTTGATATCCTTAGTTTTATCTATGTAAAACCTCAATTGCCATGTGAATGTCTAATTAGTCTAATATTTATTCTCCCCTATTTTGGGGATTGGGAAAGAAATATGGCAGTTCGATGGCCTAGTTGAAGGTCAACTCATTAACTTCTTTAGGCATGAAAGAAGGACTGGCCCTCAGGTTTACCCTATTTTTATGGTAGATGAGAAAAGTGGAATGTCCATGACAGCATGAAGTTTAGCTATTCTGTGAGTCGAGGTGAAGGCCAGAAGAAGCATGGTTTTCCATGTGCAGAATATAAAGATGGCAGAAACTGCTGGCTCAAAAAGGGGCAAAGTAAGTTTTTCCCAACACAAGGTTAAGGTCCCATGGTGGAGTGAGAGGCTTTCTTGGAAGTTTGAGGTGCAAAACTCCTCTAAGGAAAAGTTTGATCTCTGTCCTAGACATGACAGGATGCTCCAACGGTAATCATGCATTGATAGCAGACAAGAGGGCTTTAATGGAAGAACAGGTCAAACCAGAATGTAGTAGCTCACAGAGGTAATAAGGTACAGTGGAAATGTCTGCCAATAGGTGTAGTAGTTTGTGTTTAAGTCACCAAGCAGAGAATCTTTTCCACTTTGCTGTGTATGGTTTCCTGGTATTGGGTTTCCTAATTTCCTTTGAACTACCACTTCAAAGAAAAAAAGAAGTTATGTATTATCATAACAATCCATCTGTGTTGTTCATCTTCTTTCATTCATCACTGATGGGTTCGGTTCCGAGCCCTTGGAACCGAGTCAGCCTTTTTACCAAGCTTGCGCCAGCCAAAAAAAAACTCTCAAGCTAAGTCTCTACCCAGAATGCCCTTCTCCCTGTTGCTCAGATTGAGTTTGCTAGAGAAAGAGAAGTAAAGCCGAAGCCATTTCTGCACAAATACCCCAGGACACCACTAGACCCAAAACATCCCCAAGGAGCCTTTGGAGGGGAAGAAGGGTGGGAAGTGATGAATGAAAAAAGATGAACAACACAGATGGAATGTTATGGTAAGACATAACTTCTTTATCTGATGTTGTTAATCTTCTTTCCATTCGTCACTGATGGGACAGAATCCCAAGCTACTTTGAGGTCCATGGGTGGCCCTTATGGAAGAACATTCCTGAGTACCATTGAGCCAAAGGCAGCTCTCCCTCTGGAGACCAAGTCCAATTTGCAATGATTGATAAAGGTATGAGGCTTAGCCCAAGTAGCTGCTGTGTAGATGTCATCCATGGAAGCCCTGGAATGGAAAGCTACAGATGTTACCATAGATCTAGTGGACTGAGCTTTAACTTTTGCCATAGGTTCGTTGCTGAGGGAATAGAGGGAATAGATGAAACGTATGCAGTCCCTTAGGCATTTTGATAATGTAACCTTGGAAACAGCATCTCCCATTCTGGGCCCAGGAAAGGAGATGAAAAGCTGTTCAGATTTATGGATAGGTTTGGTCCTGTCTAGGTAAAATCTCAGTTGTCTATGTACATCTAAGGAGTGAAGGCAGTACTCTCCTCTATTGACAAAATTTGGAAAGAACACTGGTAGATCAATGGTCTGGTTTATGGAGAATTCAGAAACAACTTTGGGGAGGAAGGATGGATTCGTCCAAAGTGATACTCTGCCTTTATGAAAGACAAGACAGGGCCTCTTGATACACAATGTCTGCAGCTCCGAGACCCTTCTGGCAGACATGATGGTTACCAAGAACAAAGATTTCCAAGACAAAAACTTTAGGTCACACTTTGCAGCAGGTTCAAAAGGTTTTTAAGTCAAAGACTGAAGGACTAAAGTGAGGTTCCACGGGCTGTCTGACAGGAGGCCTGATATGAGAGGTCCCCTTGAGGAAGGCCTTGCATAGGCATAAAGAAATAACAGGGGTGCCGTCTATAGCATTGTGCAAATTAGAAATTGCCACAAGATGTACTTGTACTGTAGAGGCCAAGTATTGAAGCACCGCAGTTACTGGAGCCGAATATGGGTCTAGTATGTTATCCTTGGACCAGATGAAGAAACTTTTCCATTTATCCTGATATAGTCTTCTGGTGGATGGTTTATGAGAGGTTCAGAATGATGTCTCGAACTGGTGAGGAGAGATTAGCGTGTCTGGCGACTAATGGATGTGAAGAAACCAAGCTGTCAGCTTGTGACTGGACAGATTTGGGTGACTCAAACCTTGGGGGTGAGTAATCAGATCTGGTAGAGGGTCCAGAATCCATGGTGGGTATACTAGGTGAGGCCAAAGGAAGCGGAATCAAACTTGTCGAGGCCAAAGCGGAGCTATGAGGATCACCTTGCATCTCAACCAAAGAGCTTTCTTTAGAAATTGTGGAATCAGGGGAATGGGAAGATAAGTGTAAAGAAGTCCCGTGGGCCAATCGTCGATTAGAGCATCCCTCGGAGACTCCCCCTGTGGGGGGGAAGTAGCTGCTGCACTTGTTGTTCAATGGTGAGGTGAAAAGATCGCGGCAAGGCTGGTTCCAGTGGCTGAAGATTTCTGTCGCCACCTCGGGTTTGAGGGACCACTTGTGAGGCAGGAGGATGCATCTGCTCAGTTTGTCCAAAATTATGTTGGAGCTCCCCGGGATATATGTTGCTATGAGAAAGAAGTTGGAAGCCATCACCCACTGCCAAATTCTAATGGTGTCTCGACAAAGGGGGTAAGACTTGGTTCCTCCTTGCTTGTTGATATACCAGACCACTGACATATTGTCTGACTGAATTGCAACTGTCCTGGAAGGGGAGCTGAATGAAAGGCCTGCAACGCTAACAGCACTGCTCTCAGTTCCAGAACACTGATATGCAGGTGGGCCTCTGAGGTAGACCATGTGCCTTGGACTGTCTTTCCCTGGAAATGGCCCCCCCACCCAATCAGGGAAGCATCCATGGTCACAATGGCTCTGGGCTGAGGGGATTGAAATGGGTGACTCCAAAGTTCTACTTCCGGACTTATCCACCAAAGGAGGTCTTGTTTGCAGGAGCTGGTTATTCAAATCTGGTAAAAGAGGGGGTGATAGTTTGGGAACCACTGACAAAGAAGGAGCCATTGCAGGATCTGCATATGTAGCTTTGCTAGAGGCACTATTGGAATTGAAGCCGCCATAGAGGCCAGAGCCTGAAGAACTTCCCTTGCTGAAACTTTTGTTTGAGAGAATATCACTCAGAGCTGGAGCCTCAATTGGTGGAGTCTGTGAAATGGAAGTGATACTAGACAGGACTGGGTATTGAACATTGCTCCAATGAATTCTATTTGTTGTGTACGAGTAAGGTTTGATTTCTCCCAATGGATCGTTATTCCCAACAATTTGCCAGAGAGAGAGAGAGTATAATGCAGTGCTCTTACCAGAAGATGCTCGGTGGGGGCAGTGAGGAGCCAGTCATCCAGATATGGAAACACTCAGAATCCTTGTAGTCTCAAGTAAGCTGTGACCACTGCCATGCATTTCTTGAACACTCCAGGGGCTGTAGAGAGACCAAACAACAGGGCACAAAATTGATAATGACTGGCCCCTAGCCAGAAGCAAAGCTGATTCATGGAGCATTTGTCGATCTTGATGTGGTAATACGCATCCCGGAGATCTATCGAGCACATCCAATCGCCTTCTCTTAAAAAGGGAAGACTGGACTGAACCGCAACCATCTAGAATTTGGTTTGGGTGACAGACTTGTTTATGCTGCTGATATCCAAAATGGGTCTCCAGTCCCCTATCTTTTTTGGCACCAAAAAGAATCTTGACTAAAATCCAGATCCACGCTGGTCTGGTGGGACTGGTTGGATGACTCTTTTTTGAGACAGGTTTATAATCTCTGAAGCTGCTTCTTCCCTTTGACTGGGTGGAATGTCAGGAAGTTTTCTTAGAAGGTTTGGTTGACAAGAAAAGGGAATGGTGTAACCTCTGGTGATGATACTCTGCACCCAACGATCGGTGGTAATAGATTGCCAGGCAGCTTGGTGCAGAGAGAAACGACCCCCAACTACTTCCACAGGTAAGCAATCGGGCTGCTCCTTAGGAGCACTGGTAAGTCTGTCCAGAGAAGGAATCCTTGGAGCCTTGGTTGCGAGGACCCCCTCTGCCTCTATAGTGGCATCTTCCAGAATTGTTACGCCCTCTGCCCCTGGGGGTATCATCACCACCACGTGTGGCATGGAAAGGACCCTGAGATTTTTTTGTGCCACATTTTCCCACTCCTCTGATTCCTGGAGAAGGTACGTTGAGGATTGGAAAACCGTAGGCCTACGACAGACAGGGTCTTTCCATCTTGCTCGCACCTGGCTAGCATGTCCTTCACTTTGGAGCCAAAAAGGGACGAAGCTTTGATGGAAGCATTCAAAAAGGAAGACTTGAAGGGGTCCACGAGGTCACAAATGAGCATCCAGGCATGACACCTCATGACAATGCCTGAACCTGCTGCTCTAGCCGCCTTTTCAGTCGCATGTGAAAGCAACCGCATGGACGAGTTGGATATCGATTCCAGGGTTGCAAGCTGTGAGCCCACTTTGTCCCTGACCTCATCGGACAACTGTCCTGTGAGTGTCCCAGACAGTTTGGAGATCAAGTCCCTCTGGGGCCTCGTAAAATGTGCCAAATAGTTCAGGGACCGTATAGCAAAGGTCCCTGATGCAAAAACTCGTTTCCCAAGTCTGTCCACTGCCCAGGACTCCCTGTTGGGTTGATGGACAGCTGGGACTTTCCTCAGCCAAGTCCTTTTTTCGTGGCCACCGCCACCACCATAGAATCGACTGTAGTATCAACAGGTAACCCTTTGGACCAATGTGGGTTCGCCTCAAGAGAGGAAAGAATTTTGTCTGGTCTCAGAGGGATCGTCTCAATGGAATCAGGGTTCTTCCAAGTGCGCTGCATGACGAGCTGGATAAGCTCATCAGCAGGCGGGGTCACCCATGAGATACAAGGCCGGGCGCGGAAAGCCTGCAGGAACATGGACTCCTCAGACAAAGGGTTGGAGGGCTTCCAGTCACCTCTCTGCTTTAGCATTTCCATTTTTTCCATTTTTTTTTTTTTTTAGCATTTTTTGGTGACTGAGGGGACCCTTCACCATCATCTTAATCCCTGTCTTCAGTTAAGGACTCCTCGGGTGAGTCCATGTGCTTCCTCTTGCACTTCCTCTTTCAAGGGGGCTCCTCAGTGGGGGTCTCTGAGGAGGACTTGGAAGAGCGGGTACCCTGAACAGGGGTGTCCTGCGGCTTCCCTGCCCGGTGTTCCAGGGGTGTGTGGTCTGCGGCAGCTGTAGCTCAGGGGGCGAAAACTGGGGTTCTGACATCTAAGGAGTGCTTCCAGAAGCAAGAGCCCTCTCCATTGTGTGGAAAACAGGCCTGCCTGAAGAGGGATGGGAGCCCGAACCAAGAAAGACAACCTTGGGACCGGGATCACACCATGCTCTGATGAACCTGCCCCCATGGATGGAGCCTCCAGCAGGATCGGTACGAACGTGGCTATCAGCACCGAGGATGGAACCGAGGAGAAAGACAGCTCTGTGCCCCAGGCTGAAGTACCCATCCCCCAATCCCCAGATTGAGGAAGGACCGGTTCCCCAGGAACCGAAGACCAAAGGGGCAAACTCAGAGCCAGAGTGAGGTGCACTGTAGGTGCCGAGATGATGGGTTCCAAGAAGGATGTCAGAGCAGAAAGCTTCGGAACTGAGATGGTCGAAGGAGGAGTATAAGATGGAGTCTGTGGATAAATCAACCCAAGTCCTGCAGGTGGATGGGTCTAAGAAAGTGTGAGTATCCCCCTGGCTAACAACAGCTGGTTCACAAAATGAACCATGTCATGTTCCGACAAGCTCCTGGTGGATCTAGTGGATACTCCGGATGGAGAGTCAGGATGGTAAATGAATGGGCTATGCATCTGGCCCAGAAATGGATCTACGGAAGGTGAGTATCTGTGTCCATGGAGCAAGGTCTGCCGGCACCGAATTTCGAGACCAGGAGTACAGGGGTCAAATCCAGTGTAGTCGGTACAACGCTTGTTGCCGAAGTGGCACTTGGAGCCAAAATGGTTGATTCCAAAATGATAACTTACAAAGGAGTTGAAAGTGTGCCCTGAGCTGAAGTGGCCACAGGTGCTGAAGTCGAAATAGGTATAGTAAGGTCTATAATCGATGCCAGAGGCAGGACAGGTGCTGAAACTGGTGCCAGTATCAAAGGTTTCAAAATGCTCAGAGCAAAGGAAGACGGAGCTGTAGAGGCAGATTTATACTCCAAAGACAACTTAGGGGCCTTTGATTTCACAGGTTGCCCTGATCACCCAATGGTGAGGAGTGAACAGAGTGGGACCTTTTTTTTGTCTTTAGTAGGAGGGGTTGAGACCTCCATCGCAGAAATGGCCTCTGAAAAGGGAGACTTGAGTAACCCTTTCAGTATCAGTTTATTTTTGTACTTATTAAGAATGCGTTGACTGAAACTCTGACAAATGTCACATGGAGGCTGCACAGAATGGTGGGGCACTCCCAAACACTATACACAGTCATCGTGAGAATCACTATTAGATAACTTGCCATTACATGAAGCACAATGCTTAAAACCTGAAGTACCCTTCTTATCCGACATCTTGATAGAGAGACACCACAGGCCAACAGTATAATCCAATTAGAACTAAAGTCAAACACCATTCAAAGAAGTCAGATTTGTACCAATACAGTGATATGTAAGAGAAAAACAGAAACACCTCACTAAAAACCAAAGCTAATAGGTTACAGAGGAAAGAAAATATCAGCTATGGTATTGAAGGAATACCACAAGGGTAAGGGAGGAAAAGCCGTGCTAACAATGGTACTTGAAAGTTTACCAACGGTAACAATGGGTAGAGTAGAAAAGAAAAAAACAAGGTCAGACAGAAGAAAACACACTAGAAATACTATCCACTTGATAAAATATGAAGATATCAAAAATTTTCCACACAAATATCAAACAAAGTTCCACTTAGCTGAGAGCTCGGCTGAAACGCGGCTTTACGGCTACACGGCAAATGAGATCTTAGGTAACAGGGAGAAGGGCATTCTGGGTACAGACTTAACTAGAGAGTTTTTTTTTTGGCTGGCACAAGCTTGGTAAAAAAGCTGACTCGGTTCCGAGGGCTCAGAACCGAACCCATCAGTGATGAATGGAAAGAAGATTAACAACATCAGATAATGTCTTTTAGGGATTAAAATCGTATCATCCAGACAGTGAGACTGAGGGAGATCAGACTGGGATGAAGCAGCTGCTCATTCTGTTGCATGATGAAGTCTGGTTGTAGAGGGATTCTCCAGAAATAACTTTGACATGGGAAACAGGAAGGAGAACCAATGCTGTCTTGGTCACAAGGTACCCAAAAGCAGAAGATTTGGAGACTCCTTCTAGGCCTTGAGCAGAAGTCTTGGAAGCAGAAGCACAGAAGGGTACGCGTAGAAGAGCTTCCCTGCCTACTGGAAGGAAAAGGTATTTGTCTTGCAGGTAGTGAAGATGGGTTCCTGGTGCAGAAAAGAGGAAGTTGGGGATGTTCTGGGGAAGTGAAAGTGAAAAGGTCTCTCTGTATTGTTCCCCATTGGAGCATGATAGATTTGAAAACCTTTGCATTTAAAGACCATTCGTGAGGGTCCTACATGTCCCTGCTTAAACAGTCTGCCACTGCATTCTCCTGAGAGGGAATATACACTGCAGTGAGTTTAAGATTCAGGTAGGAAGCCAAGTGTCAGGCCTCCTATGCCAGCTTGCACAGGGAGTAAGATGTTGTGTCTCTCTGCTTATTAATGTACCACATCACTGCTGTGTGGTCTGATTACAATAACAGAGTGCCTGGCTTCCAGAGATGTGAGAAGGTCAGAAGGGCCTGTAGAACTGTCCCCATTTCTTTTAGGTTGATGCGTTCTTTTACCAGGTGGGAAGACCACTACCCATGAACTTTGTGGGCTACTATCCAAGCTCCCCATGCCCTATATGAGACATCTGTGAACAGGACTTGGTTGTGTGGGGTTGGAGTGAATGGAAGGCCTGGGTTGACAATGACCTGACTGCTCCACAAAAAAAAAGCTCTTTCTTGATGCAGGGCAGAAGAGGAATGAGGGCATCAAGAAGGTGTGAGCGTTGGGACTGCATTGATTTCAGATACCACCATATTCTTCTCATATGTAGACTGGTGAGGGGGATCATATGAACTGTGGCAGCCATGAACCTCACAGCCCTAAGCATCTCTCTTTCCATGCAGTCAGTCCTGGTGGAGAGAGTTCTGAAGTATAGTTAACTAGGGTGGAGATTTTCTCCTGAGGGATTAAGGCATGCATGGTGGAAATGTCCAGTCTGTAACCCAGAAAGGTCAAGATCTGTGAGGGATTGACTGATTTTTTTTTTTTTTTTTTAATTTTTGATGAACCCCAGAAGAGAAAGGAAACGTACAATGTAATGAAGATCCTTGAGGAGGATATGTTTGGACAGAGTCTGGATTAGAATGTCATCCACATAAGGGAAGATTTGTATCCATTGAGTGCAGCAAAAGGCCATCACTGGAGCTAAACACTTTGTGAAAACCACTCACAATACAGAGAGACCAAACAACAAAGCAGTAAACTGAAAATGTGATAATCCAGTAAACAACCTGAGAGATTTTCTACAGGAAGGATGAATGGGAATGTGCAGATGGGTATCCTTTAGGTCTAGGGATACAGGAAAGCCTGAGGAAGAAGTAAAGGCAGAAGAGTGTGCAAATAAAGCATTTTTAAAGTTGGGACTTTTAGAAAGGTGTTTAGTCGAGAGACGTACAGAATGGGTCTCCATTGGCCTTTGTTCACTGGAACAAGAAATACTCTTGAACAGAAACCTTTTACTAACTAAGAAGGTTAAGGGAACCTCCTCTACGGTTCCCTGTGACAGCAAGTCTTGGATGATAACAGTCCAGAAGGTGAATCTGGTTGGGAGGAGGCAGGGGCATATTCCCTAGAGAGGGAGTCTCTCCACATCATAGAGTAGCCCTGCTTGATAATGTTCAGGACCCATTTGCCTATGAACACTGTTTTCTAGAATGGAGGTACAGAAAGTCTTCTTGAGTGGGGTGGAGGGGCTGGGGAAGGGGAGTGAGACGGAAAGAAGATGGTCATAGGGGCCTCCTGCTACCAAACTGAGGCCGCCTCAAAGGTGTTGTTTAGGCCTTGTATCCTTTTAGTAAAGTACCTCTATGGGAGTCCAGCTGTTGCATGTGCCTAGACAGATACATGCCAAAAGGGGTGCTATATTCAATGATTGGCCTAATAAGGGCTGATTAAAGGGGGGCAATGATATCCCTAGATCTAGACACAATCTCTTTGTTTATAAGTTGCGCAATATAGAAGGACTTTCTTACAAAAACAGACACATGTTGCTCAAATGTTAGGTCATACTGTCCACAAAAGTTTCCAAATCTCAAACAACTGGGTCAACTCTTATGGACATATTGTCAATGTAGTAGTTCCCTGAGGTAGATAACGTCCCAAAGGAATATTTTTTCCCAAATATTTCAGAGGCTTTCCCACCCTAATCAAAGGGGGAAGGATTAGCATTTACCAAATGTTTAGCAGCAGCAGGATTTATCAAAGAAATCACTACAGGGTCATTCCTGGAATCAGAAAATAAAAATCTGTAATACTGTGGAACTTAATACAATCTATCAGCAGGGTGGATGTCCAGCAAGTTACAGGCTGTAATAAATATATCTTCCAAAGGTGAAAGAACAGGAGGAACTGGAGTAGGTTCATGAAACTCCACTTGTAATAAATTATATATTTTTTCAAAGACAGTGGAATATCATTATGTTCCAAATGATTCATTCTGGATATAGTTTGAGAAAAAGAAAATTCTTCTAAGGGACTATCAGAAACAACACTCTTATTACAGTCAGAATCAATTACCTATGGAGAGAAAAGAGATGATGTATCCTTAATCATTTTCATGTTCAATATCCGGGTCTATATTAAATTAGCGAATGCTTAAAAAAAGAACGCTGATTTATTGACCCCATGTAAGTGAAAGCTTACAATCCCGAACAATTAGAACAGCAATTTTTTCCAAGGGAAAAAAAATCGCTGTTCCACAAAAGAAAAAAAAAAACTTTAAAACATTCCATAAAGTGGCGGGCTTCACCCCCAACCCATCCTACTTAAATATACCAACTCTGAGATCGCACTACAGTGACGAAAACAGCAAAGTAACAGAGGCGGCCAAGTGATTTCTTTCCCAGGGAAAGAAACCGCTTATATGCCATTTCGTGCTTTCAAGTTCGATCAAGATGAATTTGAAATAATTCATCTTCAATCATATAATAGGAACCCCAATATCCTGAATATCTTCAGAAGCTGAAGAATTCCTTTTCTTCTAACTGGAAACATCAGAAATGAAAGATCAAGACCCTGAACTAAACCCTAAGCTAAGCCCAATAAATCATTCCTGTCTAAAATAACAAAAACAGAGAAGATAAATGTTTAACTTTCTGCTTCTTTTTATCAGGACATTTCACAAAAAAAGAGCAACTCCTGTCAGATATAACACCCCTGGGAATAGGTATTTCAGTGTGGCTAGGCAGAAAGTCATTCCCTGCTCTTACCTCCAAGGCCAACAAGAGTGGTTCTCACTAACAGCAGCAAAGGATATGTCAAACCTGGTCAATGGTGGGTGAAGGGACTACAACAAAGGCAGCCAAATACGAATGACCTGAGAAACCAGAAATGGCTGAGGCAAATCTGTAGCCTGCTGAAGTAGCCAAGGCTACCTGGATTTTTTTTCTTTTTGTGGCTAGAAGAAGGAAGAACCAAGGAAGCAGTAAGATGCTCTATGGTGAAGAAGAAAATGGAGCCTTAAACCCGGAGAAGACTTGACAGCAACAGTCAGTAAAATAGTAAGTAATAAAAAAGTAGTTTTTCCATTAAAAAAAAAAACAGAAAAAGCATGAAAAGCACTTATATCAGCCCATAGAAGTACTTTAATAAAAGTGTAAATTACAGAAATAATAAAAAAACAACATTTTACTTTTTTCATAAAAGTTAAAAGTCGCTCAACACTTTAAAACGTGACTAAAAGTCACATGACAGTCCAATAAAACACTTGTTTCCTAGCTTAATTTAAATAATGTCATAGACAAAGTTTCTGATAAAATAAAACAAAGTAGATTTTTTCCCCCCAAGAGAAACTTATCTGCCCAGAAATGGAGAAATGCTAACCAACCATCGGTCCTCAAAAGCCTGCAAGAGGAACACACTTCAGTGGCAGAAAACTCTGAAGGTCTTGGCATCCAAACCAAAAGTCTTCTTCAGCTCTGCTTGAGATGATAATGGTTTGGGTGAGTGGAAGCTGTCTGGCTATTATATTATGTGCTGGATGTCATCCATATAGCTAAGGCTACTGAAGCTGTGATCAAATGATGAAAATTTAAAGTTATGTGCTTACCATAACTTGTTATCTGTGCTGTGCATTTTCATTCTTCTTCCTGAATGGGGACATATACAAGACTTTGAATCCAAAGCTTGAGCTCCTCATCTACCCATAATGCTCTATTCCATCCCCAACTCCTCAGATCGAGTTTGCTGCCTTACTGCCATCTGTGTTATAGAGACAGAACAAACACAAGAAAATATGAGGCTCAAACCAGGAACCCGAGGGTTCCAACAGCATCCAAAAATCCTCCTAGGAGTGACAGGGCCAGGGGATGGTTAAGAGGGAAAGTGAGGATGAATGAAAATAGACAACACAGATGCTAAGTTATGTTAAGTACATAACTTCTAAATATGTCGCTGTCCTTTTCATTCTTCCTCATGAATGGGTCAAGGGCCTCAGCTACATAACTCTCAGGAGGCCCTCAAGGAAGGACATCCTGGAGCACTGTTGAACCAAAGAAAGCTCTGTTTCAAGACAGAATGTCTAATTTGTAATGTGTAACCAAGGTATGAGTCTTTGACCAAGTGGCTGCAGCACAGATGTAATAAATGGAGGTTCTTGAAGAAAAAGCAGATGAAATAGCCATAGAGCTAGTAGAATGCACTCTAGGAGGACGAGGCAACCCCAAACCTTTTTTTGAGAATAAATCAGTAAGATACAATAAGTAATCCATTTAGCCAGAGTGATTTTGGATACTGTCTGACCCAAGAATTTAGGGGAAAAAGATACAGCCAATCAGACTTCCTGTCCTGCGGAGATAAAATGTAATTGCCTGTGTACATCAACAAGGTGCAGCATAAATTCGTCCTTATTTATAAATGTTGGAAAGAAAACTGGTAATTTTATGGACTGGTTAATGTTTGTGTCAGTGGTCACTTTAGGCAAAAAGGAAGGGTTGGTTCACAGGAGACACCCTATCCTTATGGAAAATAATGTAAGGAGGCCTAGCCGATAAGGCCAGGAGTTCACAAATTCTTTTTGCTGAAGTGATAGCTACTAAAAAGACCGTTTCCCAAGAAAGAGACTTCATGTTGCATTTGCCTGCTGGTTCAAAGGGTTTCTGAATTAACCCCTGAAGGATCACTGTCAAATCCCAAGGAGGAGAGGGATCTCTTACTGGAAGTCTAAGGAGGAAAATTTCCTTCATGAAAGCTTTACATAATCTGGAAGATTTCAAAGGGAAAGATTAATTTCCAGCATAGAAGCTGGATATGGCTGCTAACTGAAGTTTAATAGTAGAAAAACTATCCCCTTTCTTAAAAAGAGTAGTGAGAAAAAGAAGAATGGCTGAAGTGGGTACTGAAAAGGGGTCAGCATTCTGCTTGGAAGCCAATATGGGGAATCGTTTTCATTTGCTTCTGTAAACTTCCTTGGTGGAAGCCTTCTGGGAGGTCAAGATAATGTCATGAACTGGGGAAGTAAGCCTGGAGCATCTTCCTATCACTGGAAGTGGAGAAACCATGCAGTTAGTTTGAGGGTGTGGAGATTGGGATGTTGTATTTCTGATGGATGACACAAGAGATCCTGAGTGGTCTCCAGTATCCATGGAGGATACTTCAAGTGAGACCAGAAGAAGGGGAACCATACCTGTTGAGGCCAGAAGGAGGCAATGAGGATGACCGAGCTCTGCAGTCTGCCTGCTTTCTGTAGTAACTTTGGGATCGGTGGGGGGTAGGCATAGAGGAGACTGGGGGGGGGGCAATTATGAATCATGGCATCCCTCTGTGACTCCCACTGAGAGGGGAATCAAAGCAAAGTACTTGCTGCACTTGTTGTTGAGGGGAGAGGCAAACAGATCACAACACGGCTGGCCCCAGTGGCTGAAGATCAAATTCACTACTGTTTGACTGAGGGACCACTCGTGAGGAATCAGAGTGGACCTGTTGAGTCTGTTTGCCAGCTTGTTGATTTTCCCCAGTATGTGCACTGCAATAAGAAAGCAGTTTGAAGAGGAGATCGCCCATTGCCAGACCCTCATGGCCTCTCTACACAAGGGTAAGAATGGTTCCTCCTTGTATGTTGACCAGACTAATGACATGTTGTCCGTATGTATTTCACTAGTCCATAGAGGGACAACATCCTGAAAGACTTGCAATGGTAGAAGGACTGCTCCCATCTCTAAGACATTGATATGTAACTTGTCTACGAGGGGGACCATGTGCCTTGGACCATCTTTCCCATGAAATGCCCCCCCACCCCAGTTGGGAAGCATCCGTGGTCACTGTGACTACTGGGGAGGAAAAGAGAACATTCTGCCTAGAAAGAGGTCACCTGACTGGATCAAATTGGAGTGAGTTTATGGGAAATGATAAGAGGCTGGTAAAAAATGGACCACTGAACCGTCAGTGTCCATTGAAGGATTCACATAAAGAATCTTACTAGAGGAACTATAAGAATAGCAGCTGACATTGACCCAAGAGCTTGTACTACTAATTTTGCTGGACAGGATGGAAGAGGCAGTATGTCCTGGACCTGATTTCTCAATGATGTGATGCGATAAAGAGTTAATTATGCCACTTGATTCATAGTATCCAGCTGAGTTCCTATGAATTCAGTCTGTACAGGAGTCAGCTTCAATTTGGCAAAGTTTATTGTAATGCCTAGGGGAGTTGAAGATCTGAAGGAAGTAATCCCTGGTTTGTAGAAGTTGATGCCTGGTTGGGGCAGTGAGGAGCCAATCATTGAGATAGGAAAACACCAGGAATCATCCTAGTCTCAAGTGAGCTGCCACAGCTGCTATACATTTGGTAAACACCCAGGGGGCTGTGGTGAGTCCAAAAGGCAGTGCTCTGAATACAATGACTGGCTCCCAGGAAGTAAATGCACACACAGCCAGGAGATGGAACAGTTCATTGTAAGTTCACCAAAGCAGATTCAATAAATCCAGGTAGGCACCAAACAAATTCAAATAATTCCTTTATTCAGAACCACAGAATGATAACACACAAGCGCTTTCGCTCAGACAAATTCTGAGCTTTATCAAGTGACACCATGCTGTTAAAATCAGGTGTCTTATATACCTTGAGAATCCTAAATTAATTAGGAAGCACTGCCAATTGACATTTTAAAGAGACTGTGCGCTTTTCCACATATTTAAAATTCCATTAAAACAAAATATATAAAACTAGTGGTGAAGTATGCTTAAAATAATGCATTGATGCATCTGTTACTGCTAAAAATGTTAATAACATAAAAATAAACAAAACATTGTGCACTATTTCCCTGATGTTTAACTTTGTAGTGAAACTTGCTGTGTGCAAAAATCTGCACTTCTTTTGAAAATTGAAATAAGATGGAATGACTTGACATACCAACTGTTGTTCACATAATTGTGATATAAAGCTAATGCCCAATATGGGTATAATAACATTTTCTTGGCCTCGTTGACAGCCCTGCTAGAAAAAGAGAACAGTGTATCTTGATTAAACTAAACTGTGCTGTGCAATAGGTCATTCCTTAACATAAACTTTGTGTGATGTACCATTAAGTAAAAAACATGTCTGTGTGCATGAATACTTGTCATAAATAATTATATGAGGAATATCAAACTAAAGTCTTGCCCTTCTTAATTTCAATAGTGGCTTGATACTGATCATACCGTTAAGCCTAGGGGGTCTCCCAGCATCTAGCTTTAATTGCCAAAGGAGTTCTCGGTATTCCAAAGTTGATTCCCAATCACCCCCCCTGGCATCAGGCTCAACTTGTTCCAGTACCATAAATCTCAGTTTTATGTTTGGACAGGTCAGGGAGTGCTTGTAAAAAGCGTTGGTTTCCTTCTTTTTATTTATATCGTAAAAATGTTTGTATATCCGCTTACGGAATTCCCTTTCCGTTTTTCCTATGTAGAAACTGTTACATGTGGTGCAGAAGCCTAAATAGACCACTCCCTTGCTACCACATGTAAAATGGCCAGCTGGGTAGATTTTAAACCTTCTGGATGGAATGGTGATGCTTTTTTCTTCCAAGATGGCATGGCATTGGCTACATGCCCCGCATTTAAACGTACCCTTTCTTGCTGGGTTGATTTTCCTTTTTCATGTTCTGCTTTTTTTCAAACATTTCCTTAAGATTGGTACCCCTTCTCCTTACAAATGTAGGTTGGTCAGGCAATAGCCCCCTAAACTCTTCAAAGAGGGCGAGTACAGGCCAATATTTTCTTATAGATTCCTCCATTTCCCTTGAATGCAAAGAATAGGTGTAGATGAAGCTGTTCTTAAATTCATTGGTAATAACGGGAACGGAACTGGCTGGTGTGCCCGTTCCCTTGCCCAAGAGGGGTGGGTAAACAGTTCCTCTTTTGGAATTTACCTCCTCGACCAAGCTTTTAAAGAGGTCCAAAGGATAGCCCCTTTCTAGGAACAAACCTTCCAAAAACTTGACTTCTGCCATGTAGTCGTCATGTCCACTACAAATCCTACTTGCCCTGATGAGTTGTCCTTTGACGATGCCTTTTTTCTGGAAAAAAGGATGTGCACTCTCAAAGTGCAGGACAGAGTTGGAGAAAGTGGGTTTTCGATACAGTTTGGATTGAAAACTGTTGTCCAAGTAATTTTTGTATATGGTGACGTCCAAATAATGCAATTGGTCTGGATCGATGGAATGGGGGACCTGCAAAAAATTGGTACTTGCGCTGATGTAGACAAAAAAACTCAAAAGCTCGTCCTCAGACCCTTGCCACAGAATGCAAATATCGTCGAGGTAACGTCTATACAGGAGCAGATGTTGTTCCCAAGGGGGAACCAACACAAACTTGTGCTCCCATACGTGAAGCACCACGTTGGCATAAAAGGTGGCACAAGATGCCCCCATTGCTACTCCTTTACTTTGCTTAAAGAGTTCTCCATTGAAAAAGATGAAATTGTTACGTAGTACGATTTCCATGAATTCAGTGACCAAATTGCTTAGTCTGTTGTTCATGTCGGTTTCCTTGGTGAGAAACTCGCAAAACCAATCCAGACCCTCATCATGAGGAATACTTGAAAAGAGATCCTTGATGTCGATAGTCACCAACAACAAGTCAGGAGAAAACTTGGTAGTAGGAAAATCACACAGAAAATGCCAGGAGTCCTTGCATACATGCGTAAGCAGGGGGGTGAATCTCTTGGTCAGACAATCAATAAATTTGCCAATGGGTTCTGTGATTCCTCCTGCCCCTGCCACTATTGGCCTGAATGCTGGTGGATTAGTTCCCTTATGGATTTTAGGGATGCCAAACAAAACTGGTATCCTTGGTTTTTCTACATGTAAATAGTTGTAGAGCTTTTCATTGATGGAATTTTTCAGCAATAGATCGTACAAATGGTAGTTGACTTCATTTCGTGAGACTGTTGAATATTGCCCATCATTTTGAAGCATATTATGAATATAAGCCTCATAATCAGCAGCAAACATCAGCACTACCCCTCCGCCTTTGTCCAGCTTCATTATCCTCACATTTTCATCCTTTAACTGTTTGTTAAAGTTGAACCCTTCATTGGAAAAGTTGCCAGTTAATAAAGTCTTTCTATCCATAGAAATTTTCCTAAAATCCTTTTCCACCAAATTCTCAAAAAAAGATATAAGTGGGTGTAGTGGGGGGTTGAATACACTCCTGCGGCTTGGACCTGTCTCCATAAATTGCTGCCCCTTAAAATGGTGTGTTAAATTCAAACCCCTGGTAAAGAGTTTTAGCTCAACAAGGGACTGTGAAAGATTCATAGGTCTAGAAGGCACATATTGCAAGCCACGAGTGAACACATCAAACACCCAGTCATCCAATTCTAAATCCGTGTAATTATAATGGCAAAATTATCCTTTCTTAAAATAGTACACATGTCATTAAGGCCCCCTGTACCATTGCCTTTGAAAATGACTGGCTCCCAGCTGAAAGTACAAGTATTTCCTGGAGTGCTTGTCTGTTTTTTGTGATAGTATGCATCCTGGAAATCTATACAGCACATTTGATCGTACTTGTGCAGAACAGGCAGGATGGACTGAACCATAACCATTCAGAACTTTGATTTCTTTACATACTGATTCAAATTGCTTAGATCCAAAACTGCCCTCAGGTCTCCTGTTTTCTTTGGCACTAAAAAAGCGAGAGTAAGTTCCTAATCCTATCTGTTTGGGTGGGGCCTTTTTTTGTAGGAGCTTTTGAATTTCTTGAGCTGCTTATTCCCTCTGACTGGGTGAAACATCAAGGAGTCTCTTTCTTTGGAAGGGAAAAGGGTATGTAGTAACCTCTGGATACGATTCTTAGTACCCATGCACTTTTTGAGTTATCTGTCCAGGCATTCAGATACGCTCCCTGACTGCCTCCAGAGAGGGACACTTGGGCAATGCTTCATGGGTGCTGATAAGGCCTATCAGAAAAGGAAGGAGTCTCTGAAAGCCTGCTTTTGCAGACCCTCTCTGCCTCTGGAATGATATCTGCCACTAAAACCTCCTGCTCTGCCTCTGGAGGAAAGTATCCCCACACAAGTCCTGAAAAGGTCCCTGAGATTTCCGGAACCACATTTTCTTAACACTTCATTGGTTCTTAGACAATGACCTTCAATGTGTAGAAAACTTGATTCCAATGGCAGACGAGGTCATTCACTCCTGCTCGCTGTGAGTGAGCATGTCTTTCACGGATGGCCCAAACAAGGAGGAGCCATCAAATGGGGCTGTGAAGACTGGTAGAGATGGGTGAAGGTTGCCAGCCTAGCCAGATAGAATTGTGCAGATAATTCTGTCATTTGTAAATATGAATGCTGAACTTAAAACAATGTGGCAACATTGCCATTTGCTGTAAAGAAAGCCAAGTCAAGCATTTCTTGTTGGTCCTTTGAAATTAAAATTATGTCATCACTGCCTTTGATGTTTTACAATTTGGCTCCAGTCCGGCTAGATGAAGGCTTCCTGCCTATTGTTTTAAGGCTAAAGTTAATGACCAGAATTTACATATGGAATGTCCTTTATTGCTCTAAGTGTAAAAAAATGTAAATGCAGTTTCTGTCAGTCTGGAGACACTAGGAAGGTGTAAAAGATGATGTAATGTTTAGCAGAACTGGAGTTTCAATTTAAACAGTGAGAACCAGAGATTATTAAGCATTTTGACTTGACTATCCAACTCACAGCACTCTGCCTGTTGCTCTATGTAAGTAAGTTATTTTAGAAGTGTTTTCTTGTAGCAATAGCTAGGATATAGAATGTTTAGACTAAGTGTTTTTTTCTGTGATGTCAAAGCTGTACTACTGACTTACTTGAAGTATTTATGTGTGATCTCTGAACTTTTGACTAGCACTGACTGTATAGTAGAAAGTATTGTCTTGTGGTTTTAATTATTTATTATTAAATATTTTAAAACCTTTTAACCGTGGCTGGTTTGTGTTGAAATAAGTTAAACTCTAGAGTACATTGCATATTTACAGAGTTTATTGCACAAAGCCACTCTAATAAGCCTTGACTGATTAGTCACACTTACCAATTGGATAATAATATTGCACAGTAATAACTGGACACCCTTTTAAGGGCCTTTGAGTAGCTGATAATATTAGCTGGGTGGTAGTAGTCATTACTACCATGTAGTGTGGGTAAAAGGGGCACAGCTGGAGACCTTGTGCCAGCCTTCCCCAGAAGTGTCTGTGTGGTTGTGTAAACTCTTATCTCAAAGTGTGTGTGTCAGCTACTTGGGCAGAGACACGAAGCACAGGTGGGAAAGAGAGGGTGCTGGAGATTTTAGCTTGCCCAGCTAGGCTGAGATCTGTACCCTATAGCTGTGCCAGTGGGGAGTCTTATTGGGGACCTGGGGAGCAAGGGAGTGACCAGCCTCGGACTGAGTGTGATGTCTGTGTGCTCTTAAGGGAAATTGCGCTTTACTGGGTGTATTTGTTATCTTTTCCTCATATATGAGATGCCCTCTCTGGTGTTAGTAGTGAGGATTCAGGCTCCTTGATTGCTGGGCCAGGGCACGGGCATCACAGAGGCATTAACAAAAGATGCCTTGGAGTGTTTTGCAAAGTCACATCATCTAATCCAGGCATGTCTCCTAACGGCTATGCCTGAGCTGGCTGCTTGTGAGGCACCCTCCACTGTATGAGAAATCAGCCTCATCAAAGTATTGAAAATAGATGAAAGAGTAGCCAGTTGAGGAAAAGCTTTCTTGAGATCCTGCACAGACATGGACTCAGTGAGAGAGTGTGAAAGCTCTTTGATCAAATTTCTCTGCAGGTGAGTAAAATATGCCAGGTAATTTAACAACCTCACTGCGAATCTGGCTGAGGTGTACATGCACTTTACAAATCTGTGCATCATTTTGGACTCCCTGTTCAGTGGATAGACAGAGGAGCTTTGCTTGGCTAGATCCTTCTTAGTGGCTGCCACCACAACTATGGCATCAACAGGGATTCCCTTGCTCCAATAGGGGTTGTCTGAAGGAGGAACTAAGAATTTATCTGGGTGCTTGGGAATGGGTTGGACACTGTCCAGTTCCTTCCAAGCCTGGCAGGAAACTAGATCAATAAGTTCATCTGCCAGGATGTCATCCAAGACATAGATGGGCTAGCACCGAAAGCCTCCAGGAACCCTGATTTTTGATTATATCATGAAAGGTTGAAAAGTCAAAAGAAAATCACAAAAGGTAAAACAAAAAAAGAGAGAGAAACACTGAATGACTAATAAGAGAGAGAATCACAAAACACTGAATATTTCTCTCCTACTAAAAATGACAGTAAACCCCAGCTACAAAACTGAGGTCAAGCATCGTCTTGGCAGTGGTATTGTTAGGGAAAGGATTTTAGTAATGTAATCTGTACAATTAGGGTTAGGGGCAGGGGTAGGGATAGGCAAAGTCACTCTCCTACCTAAAAGCTCCCCTACCTTATTCATGTGTGTCAACCCTGTCAACCTAACCTTAACCCTGCCACTAACCCTAGCCCTACACATTATGTTATTAAAAACCTTCACCTAACAGTACTGCAGCACAAGTAAAATGAGCACAGATAACACATAACACAAAACATGCAGAGCACCGAATCTATCCCCTTACCTAACCCTTACAATAGCCCTAATCCACAAACACTTATACATATACTAACTATGATAACACATTGTTGCACATCTTCACAACCACCTCTTTGTCAGTCGAACTTTAATTTTCCTGCTCACTCCCACTTGCCTCCACTATATAAAGCTAAATTTAATAATTGTGATTCACACGAACAAGCATTCATTCATTTGTGCATTGTCTCTCTCTCTCTCTCTCTCTCTTTTTTACACACACAAATACTTTCCATCCTGACCCACACTTAAATAAGTGTTGTTGCAAGGGGGGACAGCCCACACCTACATACTTATATACACTAACCTCAAGCCATCTGATAAAAATATTTAAATGAAGAGCATTGCATAAACAAAGTGGCACATGCACTTATTTTTTGTGAATGAAGTTTTGCCGTTATTCAAATTGCTAGAAAATAAAGTCCAATAGCAACTGTCCTTTCAGATTGATAATACATGGACTGTGTAAGGTGTTTTCAAGTTTATAGTAAGTACATATCAGAGTAACACAGCCAAAAAGAAGCATTGCCTCTGATTTCACAGACTATCTGAAAAACACAATGACTTGCAGCACTATGTGAAGGAAAAACTCATTAATGAAGTTATGCTATGTCACATTAAACAGACCCAAAGTCCATTGAAAAACAAAATCAGAACAGTATGGAAATACCCAAAGTGCCATTTCTGGGCTATAAGTCATTTATTTTATTTATTTATTCTCAGTTTGCTAATCAAATAAGTAGGCTAGTCAAATGTCCTTTTCAGCCTGACCTGGGCTAAAATGAATAGCACCAAAGAGCAGCTTAACATGGTGTATTGAAAATTATATTGAGTACATAAAGGAAGGACATACAGTAAGAAAAGACTACCTAAGTTAAGGAAAAGTTTTTTTGAAGAACAGAAATGCAAATGTAGGATTGTAAGATAGTATAAGACATTTTAAGGATTATACACTTGTTGTATTGCATGCAACAGTGACTTTTCTCCCCCTTCTTAATAACTCTTTGCTGCAATTTGTGAGAGCAAGTGGTTGTTATATGGCTAGGTAGACACTGTCGCTGAAGAAGTACAAGTGGCCCATTCTAGAAAATGCTCTTCCAGCTTATTTTAAAGCTAGCAGGTATATTTCTGTAATCTTTCTCTGATGGAAGATGATTCCATGCAACCGGTGCAAGTTTGTGATAAATGTGGTCACCTATATTATAGGCGATAATCACAGTGATGTTGATCCATTAGTAATACACTAAGGTAAAGATATGATAAGAAATTTATTTTTTTTTTTCAATTTTAGGGCAGTGTTTTGAAATTTCTTCAAAACTTTTCACTAATGAATGACCTGGTTGCACATATATGTACAGCTGCAACAGCTGGAAAGGCCTCAGAAATACCTCACTAAAAGAATCACAGGCCTAAAGCAGATGCCCTATGCTGACCATCTAAAAAAACTCCAGCTATACTCTGTGACATATTGTCTACTCAGAGGTGATCTCTGCTTAACATACAAGGCCATGTCAAACCTTGAGCTGTTGGACATGCTCCACTTAAAGAAATCCCAATCCCTCAGAGCTACACACTCCAGGGATTTAAACCTTGTCATCAAAACATGCTGGAGGGATAGGTTCCTGACCCAGAGACTCCCCATACTCTGGAATAGACCATCCATACATGTCAAGAAGAGCACCTCCTTGGCTCTCTTCAAAAGGAACCTTGACGATTGGATGTAAGATAAGAAATTCACCCCAGGGATCACGTCAGTCGCCCTGCTAGACAGGGGTCCAGGGAAGTAAATATTGTGGGAAGAAATATCCAGGGAATTGTTATGGCTAGGCTTGTACAGGCCCTAGGGCTGATAGCCTAGTACCAAGCTATAAACCTATGTCTAGCTTCTTCACAACTATCGGTGTCACTGCAAATATCTAGTAGACTGTGCTGCATCCTAATCTCATCTTCCTTCTTATTTTCTACTACTCTGACATTTGTTCATCAGTCACTCTCTCTAAAACTTTCATGCAGTGCGACATGAGTTTGATACCTCTATACTGCCCACAGTTGTGAATGTCCTCTTTTTTCTTATATACAGTGGCACTAGTATGCTTATTCTCCTGTCAGCTGAGATGGACATTTCTCTTCATACTACTATAAGTTCTCTCTAGAGCCATTTATCCCCTACTACACTTAACATCTTGATCACATCTACTATGACCTCATTTGAGCCTTTGTTTTCCTTACTGATGTTCTTACTTCTTCTACGGTGGGGGCTCCACTTCTTTTTTCAGTGTAGGCTGTGTCTAGGACAATACAGCTTCTGTGAGGTTTTCTTCATTCAGATGCTGTTAAAAGTACTCCTTCCATCCAATTTTGATGTCATATGCACAAATGAGCAGGTTGCTTCTGGCATTCATTATGAAGTGTATCTAATGACTACCTTTTTGTCTTTGCCATGCAACCTAATAGAGGTTCTTTGAGTAATCTATTAAGTCACGTTACAGAAGCCGGAAGAGTACTTCCGATGCCTTGACCATTGCTGTTCTCTTAGCCTGTTTGTTAGCCAACCGATACTCCTTCTTAGCATGGTCTGTCTTTTCTGTCTCACACTTTTTCTGGACTCCTTTTTTTGGATGACTTCCCGGACTTCTGCATACCACCACTAGCTCTCTTTATGTAACTTATTTCCATACCTGGTACTTCCACATAACTGTTCTATAGTCCTCAAATATACTATTTTGAGATGCTGCCATTCTTCTTCTACTCCAGCTATTTCCTCTTCTTCCTGAGGTGCTAAAACCCTTAGTATTTCCTTGAACTTTTGTGCATTCTCTCCAATCAACTTCTAGGTCTTCCACCTAGTCACTGCTGACACTAGAGCCCTCTTTGACCACTGCTTGTAGCTGATTATGGTAAAAACTTGTTTATGCTCTGGGTGCATGTTTCACTGGCAATGACTTTGCAATCACTGATTGTACTCTAAAGTCTACATGAGTTTCATGTTGGCCACTCTTGTATGTGATCTTGTGACTGTCTCTCTTGCTGAGCCATGTGTTGGCCTCCATTCAATCTATTTGCCAGATGGAAGTCTAGAATGTCGTCTTCTTCTTTATTCCTGTTGCCCCATACATGTGGATCCAGACAATCCTCATATTCTTTTCTGTTTGTCTCTATATATGCATTCAAATCCTCCATTATCAACAACTCATATTGTCCTGCTTCATCTAGTAGGTCCTGCAACTGTTGCCTGAATGTACTCTTTTCCTCGCTATCACAATCCTGCTGTGGGGCATAGGCTGAGATTATGAACAGTGCCCTATCCTTACACTGCAGTCTGAATGCCATGAGTCTGTCATTAATTCTGATGCCATCCCTCATTGTCATCTTCAGCCTCACACTCATCACAAGTTCTACACTACTTCTAGTCTGTCCACCCCCCTGAGTAGTAATGTTTGGAACCCAAGCCAAGTGGCTTTGCCGCACTGCCCTTCCATCTTGTCTCCTGGATACAGAAGATGTTCAGCCATCTCCTTACCACCATGTCATCCAATTCTAAGCTGCATCCTGTCAGTAAACTTATACTAAGCACAGTAATTCTTGGTTCTTGTTTGACAGGTTGATTAGTTTTATGCCCAGCTTTCACTAAACAGATCTATTTCAGATAACCTAAGCTGGGCAATAGGATACTGGCCAGCCAGTAGTATACTGATTCAGGGATGCCAGGCTTTATGGTGGGCACACACTGGCAAATACTGGCTCATAGACTCTTCCCACCATTAGCATGGGTCACTGAGATATGCTGGAGTAGGCTAGGCCATCGATGTACTTGTCACCGACAAATACCCATGCCCATTTTTGGTGATATTAGTTAGTGTGACCAACTCACCTAAATCAGTTTTTACACACTTGAGTTACTAGCCCTTAAAGGATACAGAGGAGGACGGCAATGAAAAAGAGAAGGCATTGATTTCTATGCATGGGAATGGTATCACATGGGCAAACATTTCTGGCTCAGAGTATTTTGCTTGTGACAAATAAATCCAATGGCTGACTCACTGTCCGATCTGGTTATGAATGGAAAACCTTTCTGTCCAGTTTTGCTACATGGTTCAAGCTTCACAGTTCTAGCTAGACAGTCTGCCATGCAGTTTATTTTTCAGGAAGGCATACTGCTTTCAGATTTTTATACAACTAATACCAATACACAAACTTTCACTGCTCTCTACATAAGGGATAAGTTCTATTACCCCTTTATTTGTTCATGCACCACATTCAATGTTGCATTCTATGTGCTGGTTTGACACTTCATTTATTTCATTTGAACTCCTGCCACTAAGGATAGAAATACTGTTTAAATTTCCTGAAAGCTAATGTGTGCATAGACAGTTCCGAATGAATAACCATAAACGTATTCTAGTTCTACAGGTGTTCCTCAAATATAATGCAAAGTATCCATCATCATTAGAATGTCATTCACAAAGTTTTATGGATAAGACCATCAGCAAAACTCCTCTGCAACTGAAATCCACAGTAAGCAGCATGACTTCAAAAATAAATACAGCAATTTACTGTCTCACCAAGGGAAAAGGGATTTCTAACAGGGGCAATATTTCTGGTTTTGAAAAAAAAAAACTTCTCACAAAGTTAATTACAAAGTATGAAAATAGAAAGTGGAAAAACTGCTTTTCTAACAATTTTTGTAGCTGGTTAAAATAGTGCCTTACCAACAAGCGTTTCATATTCTCTTCCAGGAACCACTTCCCACTTTTAGGCACACTAGCCAAATGAGTCCCTCAGGGAACCATTCTAGAACCTTTACTCTTTCCTTTATTTATTAACAGCTTCCTACTTATATGCCACGATACCAATTTCTTTGTATGCAGTTGATATTCCCCTTACCAGTGTTAGAAAATTTTTACTACTCTAGAGCATTCTTTGCAAAATAATCTGTACATCCTTTGCAACTAGGTAGCAATTAACAAATTAAAATCTCCATTTACCCTTGCAATAAGTAAAAAAAAAAAAAAACCTTCTCAAAATTGGCCCCTGCATCCTGGGCATCTATACCACGTTATTGAAATCTTACTACATCGAATCACTAAAGGACGACCTCTAGTGATCGATGTAGTAAAACATCGAATAACATTTAAAAAAACAAACAAAAATAAAAACTAACTAGGGTAGGCAGGGGGGAAGCCACCCTGCATTCCTCACACCCCCCCTACTTAAATATTCCAACTCCGAGACTGCACTACATTGAGGTAAACGGAAATCTCCCCCTACAGAGATTTCCGTTTACCTGCACGATGTTCTGCGCTTTCGATGTTGTGGTGCCGACAATATCAACTCCAATATTGTTGGCTTTCGACATCGTGAAGTAGACCCCATCCTGGAGCTCCCTACCTGAAATGATAAGACTTCTTGATAACCTCTTTTAATTTTGTAAGCAGTTGAAGCTACACCTTCAAAAGTAGTCTGACTGCACTTGCTTCAATGATAAACGGTATATACCCATTTCAATTTATCATAATGTTTATGTCATTCTAGCCATATATCCTTGCTGTGCCCCGATTTATCCTCCTATGCATGCTTCCTTATTGCATATATGTCTCTTGTTTACGTTACACATATATTTTACTTACCACTGCTGTATATTTTTTATATTTTATGTTTGTATTTGCCCATAGCTTAGCTTGTGACTGAAAAGAGTTCAGCGTGCTTACCCAGTCAACAAACTTACTTAAATAAAGTTCATACAACACAAGGGAGAACTGGGATCACTTGCTCTAGGAGCAAGTGATTTGGTTTCAAGGATTATGAAATATCCAATGAATCATCTGTATTTGGAATGAACAGAACCCATAAAGACATGAATCAGAAAAGCCTTACAAGTTATGTTAAAGCAGCTTATGACAAGTCTACCATGCGAGTCATTTTAACCATGCTGTTTTTTTTTACTTGATCTTCAGAAAGCATACCATTGACAGTACTGAATATATTACTGTTGCCAGAAGCTAGATAATATGAATGGGATGCAATGAGAACTTTCTACTGTCATTCACACCCAAAAGACAGAGATAAGCAATCACTGCAGACACAAGTTTCTGCCATTGTTCTACCATGATTAAAATGTCATGAAGGTTAGGATATATACTGTACTGGGTTCTAGGGAAACAAATAGTAGTGCAGCCTCAAATAGCAAAGTTGAAATATGAAACTAGAACATGTGTACCCTACACCTTAAAAACACATGAGAGACCAATGAATGTGTGGCCTACAATGCAGAAGCAATCTGCAGAGAGAAAAAGCTGCAGAGGTCATGGTCCCTGCTAGCAAATGTCTTATCTGTCTCTCCTGGTGCAAAAGCAACTCAAAGTATCGTGCTAAGAGTGTGCATGAGGCAAAGTATGGCTCAGTAATTTAACCACTCCCTTTTGATACTTTTTTTACACAGTAACAATGAACAGGGATGAAGAGGGATTGAAATAAGAAAACAAAATTCTACAGACGACAGCAAAATATTGAACAGGATCAATATGCAAAATGAGTTTTAAAAATAAGGAACATGTCAAAGTTGGAATGATGTTCAGAATGTAGAAGTATATCTTCAGTGTAACAATGTACAAAGTTGTGTCATGAAAACAAAATGCCTATCAGAAAAGTACACAATGGTGGTGGGAGTTAAAATAGAAGAGAACATGACTAGTTTTAGAGGTCACCTCAAAGTAGGCAACAGGTATGAAAAGAAAACAAGGAGGACTGTTATGGCTGTGGTACACAATGTCACTGTACACACAGTTCATGGAATGCCATCAGAAGTATCACATGCAGCTCTTAAAGCCTATCATTGCAAGGATACAGACAAGATAATGGCAGTCTAGAGGGAGGCAAAAAAAATGTTGCAAGGTTTACACCTGAAGTCATACATTAAGAAACAACAGAGAGAGAGAAAGACTAATATGAATACCTAGAGAAAATGAATGTTAAGTAACGCAGGAGAACTATAGAGTCAAATAAGGTAATGCGTTTGACTAAAATGTATATACACAAATATAAAGACAAAAGGTGTTGGATCAGGAACAATACAATAAAGGCACCTTCTTTCACAGACAGTAGTGAATATTTTGAACAACCTTCTTCAGGAGAAGGCAAATGCTGAAAACTTGGGGAGTATGAGGTAAAACATAAGAGAATACAGGCTATTAATGAAGGATCAATGTTTGGAGAAGCCTTCCTAAGTAAGAAATAAGTGGAATAAGTTAACAGATGAGCAGACAGGGTATAAAGCAAACAAGTATATAAGCTACTGGTGAAGGATCAATGTTTGGAACAACTTTCCAAAGGAGAAAACAGGTACAAAAAAGTTAGGGAAACTGAATACATTTGCATGCATTATGTAAAACATAAGATGACACAGGCTGCTGATGAAGGAGAAAACAGGAACAGAAAAAAAAATGGGAAAATTTAATACATGAGCAGACATAGGGTAAAACATACGAGTATACAGGCTACTGTTGAAGGATCGATGTTTGGAACAATCTTCCTAAGGAGAAAACAGGTGTACAGAAGTTGGGGAAAATTGAATACATGAGAAGAAATAAGTAAAGCATATGAGTATATAGGCTACTAATGAAGGATCAATGTTTGGAACAGCTTTCCTAAGGAGAACACAGGTACAGAACAGATGGAGAAGGCTTAAAATATGAGCAAACAAAGTAAAACATATAAATATACAAGCCACTGGTGAAAGATCAATGTTTGGAACAGGCTTCCTAAGGAAAAATAGGAACAGAAAAATTTGGGAAGAAGTTATATATATATATATATATATATATATATATATATATATATATATATATATATGCAAATAAAAGGTGAAATGTGAATATACAGGCTGTTAGTGAAGGATCACTGGAACAGCTTTCCTAAGAAGAAAACAGATACAGAACAGTTAGGAAAAATGTAATGCAAGAGCAGACATTAGATAAAACATATGAGGCTACAGGGTAGTAACGATGAGATCTGATCACTGTAATCATAGAAGCATCTCTCTCTTTTTTTAATATCCTTACAAGCCTAAAACGATCATACATACACAAAATGAAAGCCTAACCGACCACTTTGAGACATATAAACTTGTTAACGAAAATGTAAAATACAAAAGAAAACAATAAAGCAAATAAACTGCTTCTATACAGTTAAAAATATTTTTCTTTGTTTTTTCGAAACCTTTACTAAAGCAAAGATACTGAATCAGTAAGCAGTTTCATCCTTAAAACACCAACCTATTTTCATCCACGTAGGAGTTGCTCATGTTTTTTTCTTGTCTGTTTTAAGCCTAAAATGTTTAGTCCAGATTATGAGACATCTGAGGTATTGACATAAGCCAAAAATTAATAAAACAAAATTTTGTCACTGTAAAAGAGAATTAAAACAAAGTATTATAAACATGTCTTATTACCTGTTAACCATTTTCTTAGATATACCCCTGAGCTGCACAAGTCTGATGCTTTTTTTTCAAAATCAGGCTTTTCTAGTGCTACAATAATTACATTACACAAAATGTGGCAAATATGTTTTCTTTTAAAATGTACTCTGAAGGTATGTTGACTAGAAACACAAAATCATCTGTGATGACTTAGATAAATCCCACTGTATTACTGTTTCAAGATGGTCTATTTTTCTAAATAAGGGGACAGAAATTTAAAGGAATGACAGAACATGCTCATGATGTATCACTTACTTAAAAAAAGATTGAGTGAGTGAGTGAGTGAGTGAGTGAGTGTGTGTGTGTGTGTGTGCATGTGTGTGTGTGTGTGTGAGAGAGAGAGAGACAGAGAGAGAGAATCAAATGATTTGGTTCAGTCCAAAAGAAAAGTAGCTGCTAAAAATGAAAATTATTATAACAAAATATATGCAGCAATGAAAAGCAGAAGTCTTGTATGTATAAAGCACAGAGTTTTCAAACAATATGTGAGGGTTTATTTAAAAACCCTCTGCATGACCTCAGGACCATTTGATTGGGAAGATAGTTAAACTGATAGTGTCAGAACAGCATATTCTTTTGATTAAAGGCAACACGGAATTGAGAAATTATATTGCCAAAGCCACTTTTCTTTTTTGTAATTATGTCTGAAGGTTCTGACAAGAAAGGAAAACTTGCAATGGAATGAAAAATACTTTAGAAATACTGTCAATTATGTTTTTACATTTTACATAGGTGAGAAGGGCATGCTGAGCTGAAGTTCAGTTCCAAGTCTGAAGTACAGGGCGAATAAAAAGTGTACTCAGAGTAGCACAGTATGCAAGCAGAGGCTTTGAACTGTTGGATTAGCATGTTCACAATTTATTGGTCTGAGCATCAGTTTATATGGCCAGCTCAGAACACATGACATATGCCAAGAGAGATGAAGAGAAGTTGTATTTTAGAATCCTTTAGAATCTAAAAAAATAAGTGCAACAAAAGGGTTCTTTCCACAGCTCTGTGTCCCAAACCTGTAAGCAGTGCACTTGAAAACCCATGATGTAATGCATTTCATTAATAAGGGTTATACGTATTTTGAATAATGTGACCAAGCTCTGACATATGAAATCACGTTGCTCAATAATCACAAATTCTTCTCTTGGAACTTGCAAATATGAAAACTGCAACATGCTCTGCACAATGTCTTTAAAGCCAAATGGTGCACTTTATTCTTAATCTACAAGGAAAATGGATATGACAAAATTTATTTTAATACACGATAAACCACACTTTCATGACAGTGTCAGTTAATTTATCTTAGTAGTCTGCTTTGTGCAGACAGAGAAAATGTATCTAGCAGAGCACTGGACAGAAACCTTCAATAACAGAAAAAAAATCCTGATTACCTCAATTACAAACCCGGCATCAGCTTTTACTTCGTCCAGTAGCAATGTGTCACAAATCTGTGAAAAAGTTTTCAAAGTGGTAGCCATAAACACTTGTGCAATAACACAAGTAAACTTCAAAGGCCTGATTACCTTTAAAAAAAATCTTTATTTTCCATTATGTATCATCAAGAACAAGTTTCAGTACAACATACATGCACTGTGCAATCCAGCCTTACACCACGTACAGAAAGAGCATCATAGCAACATATAACATAAATCAGAACTGGTGCACTTTCTTAAAGATGGTTTTAATAAATATATTGAATCTGACATACAAATGATCGGAAACATCCTCAATCAAATGTCACTTATTACATGTTATTCCATTTACACCACACAGTGCTCCTAGTTATATTAAGGTCTCCAATATTGCCCATCGCAAAAAAAAAAAACTGTAATACAAAATGCTGCATATTTTTGTAAGATAATTCTACACAGCACCAACTAACTTCCCAATCCCAGTTTATAGACAAAACATATGGCTGAACTGTTATCTCACAGTTCGCTCTAATGAGGAGCTTTCTGCCTTGTAAACCCAGTTGTCTCCTACCAGTGAATAAATCCTGTAAGATGGGCTACCAAATGACCTATATCTATTACATTCATTTAATAATAAAATGCACATCAATCTACCAATAAACATAAATGTACAACACACACCAGCCTTCCTCTCCTTAAAAGACTAAATATAGTCTTAAAAACACAAAAAATACAAGATTACATTCTAAAAATGTTCAGATTATTTCTTAAGATACAGAGGGATAGGGATGTTGTACAAATGTTTTTTATTGTAAATCTGATACAGATATGATTGCTGATATAATGTTCTCAGTAAGGTTAGTTTGAGCATGAAATTAGAAACTGCGTTTTGATTTGTTCAAAATGTCTTGCAAAAGGTCATGCTTGGTTTGATTTTCTGATGGGGGATGGGACAGACAGACTCTGATGTAGCTGTCGAAAGTGCTGTACAGACTTGTTCAAGTTCTTGAGTATGGGACAACGATAGATGGGTTGGTCTGCTTGTGAGGATTTACCCTGACCCTTGGTAGAGGTTTCCAGTGAGGTGCAAATAGAAGCCTTGTTTTGTGATGCTGACAAAGTAGATGTTTTTCACCATTGCATGTGTTTCTGGGATGGATCTAATTGGGTTAAGTGTCAGGAAGAGGACTTTCTGAAGTTTCTGCCCCCCCCCCTCCAGGCACAGGACGCTATTCCCAAAGATGTGAAGGATTCTTTAGTGTTAAACCAGCCTATTAGGGTTTATATTGTAGCCCTAGTTTTTAAGGGTGCTTAAAGTGAGTATGAAGAAGGGAAATGTATTATTAATACAAAGGAAGATATATGCACATGGATGCTTGCTCAGCCGATAATGAGAAAGAAGGGGAGGAGCGGGAGGTGTCTATTAGTAGTCGGTTAAAAAGCCTAAAAAAGAAATTGCTTAAGAAAAAGGATACAAAAAAACAAACTGCACTATTTTTTTCTTTGAGAGCTAACAGTGCTTTTAAAGAACTTAATTGTTTGTTGATTTCTTGTGATATAAGATTTAAATCACATATGTATATATTTTATTTTATTTTATTTTACATTTGTTGACCGGGATAGTCCGACTGGATGCATGTCCATTTTCAGCGGAGGCCCAGGGAGAAAAGCTCCAAGGGTAAGCAGATACAGCATTACATAATACCAGCATTACATATGATTACATAAGTAAGCATGTTAAACATGTTCCAGAGGTTAGAGTTAATCCTGAGCGTAAATCAGGATTAAATTAAATTACACAGTAAACTGGTTAACAGATTTTTACACATTCTAGAGAGAGTTAGCCAGGCTTGATACATTGACATAGCCAGCTAAGTGCCAAATGTTGTTTGTGTCTAGTTTTAAATTGACCTAGGGTAGAAAGTAAGGTCATATCAGCTGGAAGAGAGTTCCAGGGTCTACTTACAGAGTTTGCAAAGAGAGAGTCAGTGGCTGTGTTATTAATTTTTCTAGTCTGAATTAGTAGTTTATTAGAAGATCGAAGCGGACTGGGATTGTTATAGGGGGTGATAATATTTTTAAGTGCAGGAGTATTGTCCGGATTATAGAGGATTTTATAGGCCATAATCAGTTGGTTATACTGGATTAGGCTGGGTAGTTCAAGCCACCCAAGCTGATTTAGATTGATGCAATGATGTGTCCTAAAAGGCAGCCCAGTGGCAAACCTGGCAATGTGGTTGTAGCAAATTGAGAGTTTGTTAAGGACAGTCTTGTTTAAATTCGAGAGTAGAGGGGATGCATACAGAAGGGTTGAAAGAAGGTGAGAGCAAGCTATGGCAATTTTAGCTGGAGGGGTTAGGAAGGCTTTTATTCTGTAAAGTGACCCTAGTTTTTTATTGATGTTTTTGATAGTTTGGTTAACATGTAGGTCGAATTTTAGATTATTATCTATGATGACACCTAATAGTTTTGTAAAGGGGTCAGGGGAGATTATTGTGCCATCATTTGAATTTATGGTAAAGGTGAAAGCGGGAGATCTACGTGTTGGTGAAAAGAACAGCATTTTAGTTTTTTTGGGATTTAGGATCAGGCAACATTCAAAAAGCCAGTTTTCTATTGTATTAAATGTGGTCTGGGTAGCTGACCATAACTCTACTAGAGATGTGGCCGAGCAAATCAGAGTAGAGTCATCAGCATATTGGATACAGCTGACTTTTGGGATGGCAGTATAAAGGTCGTTAATGAAGATGGATAACAGCAAGGGCCCTAGTATAGAGCCTTGTGGTACTCCAAGGGTGTTAGGTAGAAGATTAGAGAGTTTGTTCTGCCAGAGGACAGCCTGCTGTTGACCATTCAGATAGGACTGAAACCATTGAAGAGCTCTAGTATCCAGACAGAATGTTTGCAGGGTGTGGATTAAAAGTTGGTGATCAACCATATCGAATGCCTTGGAAAGATCCAAGAAGAGGGCTGAGGCTATATAATTATTGTTGTGATTATGGTTTATGGTGTTGGTAAAGGCTAGGAGGGCTGAAGCAGTGCTGTGATGAGGACAGAAGCCATGCTGCAGGTCTGCCAAAAGTTGATTCTAGATTAGGTGGTGCATGAGTTGTCTATGAATACATTTTTCCATAATCTTTGCAAGTGGAGAGAGTTTAGCTATTGGCCTATAACTGGAGAATCCAGTAGAGCTACCTCCTTTGTGAAGTGGGATTACATAGGATATTTTCCAAATGGTGGGAATTTTAGCTTCTACTATGGTTCGATTGATTAGTATTGAGATGGGGTAAGCAATAGCATCAGCTGATTTTTGTAGGTACTCGGCAGGGAGTTGATCAGCAGAAAGTGTAGTGGGTTTTAATTTTTTGATCAAGGTACAGATAAGTGAAGTGGTGACTGGTTGGAAGCTGAACGCAAGTAGGCTTCTAGGGGTGGTACTTTCAAGACCAGGGGAGCTAGGAGGTAGTTGGCTAGCTAGGGCTTAAATTGTCTCAGTAAAGAATCGGTTAAAACTGTCAGAAACATCTTCAGGGGTTTTATCAATAGTAGCAGCAGAGATTGGGGTTGAAGTTTGTCCAGGATGTAGTAGAATATTTAAACTTGTACAAAACTTCTGAGGGTTATTTTGATTTACTGTCTGTAAATTACAGTAGTATTGTTTTTTGTCTTGTAAAATGGATTTTTTTACTTTCGTTCCTGGATTGCCTGTATTTAATGTGATCTTGGGGGTCTTTAGAAGAATGCCATAAAGCCCATGCTTTGTTTCTAAGGGTAATTTTGAGTTTAGACTCTTTAGAAAGCCATGGCGCAGTTTTTGCCTTTGTTCTCTTTGAATGAACAGGTGCATGCAAATCAAGGATCTCAAGGAATTTGTTGTTAAAGTATGCTACTGCTTCCTCTTAGGGGAGGTGTTTTAGAATAGACCAATTACATGAGTTTAGTTCTTGTTGGAATTTGGCAGGGTCAAAGTTTTTATTGTTTCTAACCTTTCTAACCCTTCTGAGTAAGGGTTGTTGGAAATTAATGGCTTTGTGTTTAATTACATATGTGAGAAGGTGATCGCTTAGGCCATCAGGGAGGGTACTAGAGGTGTACAGTTGGGGGTTACTATTTATGAGTACCCAGTCAAGTATGCTTTCTTTTTGGTTGGGTTTACCTATCCTGGCAGGGGTGGATATGATTTGTGTAAATGCATGCAGGTTAATATGGGTGGATGGGGATTCTGAGGAACAGGTGCCCCAGTTTATGTTAAAGTCTCCAAGTAGTAGGGTTTCTTGGGGGTAGTGACATGATAGCCAGTGCAGGATATCTTCAAGTGCAGATATATTGTTACATGGGGGAATGTACATACAGATGATATTAATGCATTTATTTTTATTAAGTTGCAATTTGGTGGCAAGAATCTCTGAGTTATTAATCTGAGGTGGTTGTATTACATCTATGGTGACATTCAACTCAGATTTATACAGTACAGCTACCCCACCCCCCTTCCTGGAAGCACGATCCAGCCTGTGCATGTTGTACCCAGGTGGTAATACATCATTGTCTGTAGTGTTAGGTTTTAACCAGGTTTCAGATAAACAGAGAATCTCAGAGGAGTGGACATCCAGAAGTGCATGCAATTCATGGACCTTGTTATTAATGCTTCTAATATTGAGATGACAGGCTAGGAGAGAGTTAGTTGGCCTATTAATTGTAGGTTTGTAGCTTAGATTACAAGTAGAGGGGGTATGTGTATCTGAACTGGGTGGGCCAGGGTTGGGGTGAATATCACCACCAAGTATTAGGTAAAGTCTATACTGGGTGATGAACTTCAGGAATTTGTTTATTAGTTTGTGGTAGTGTTTGATCTAGAGCTAATGTGCCTGGGGTTGAGATATTGATAGACTGAACAAGATGTTGGATAGGACCTGGTACTGTAAGTATGGTTGAAGGTGGGAGGATTTACAGCTGGGGTGATAGTATGGCCTTTCGGGACCTGAAATCTCGTGAGAAACTGGTTTTCATACAAGGTAAGGAGGTATGGTGAGAACAAGAGGGGTATTAAAGAGGAGTATATCATTATTTGTGATTCAGCTAGTGAGTTAAGGAACTGTTTGCAGTTTACAAAGTTTCCTAAGGTGTCCTAAAGCTATAAGGTAAGTATTATAGCTCTTGATGTAAGAGTCAGTTTACTTAAGTTACAGGGGAAGGAGGCAAACACTCAAGTAGAAAAAAGAGCCCTATGGCTGACCAAAATGGTGACCTGCTTAATTACACAGCACTGTAAGTGAAAGCTTAACAAATGCTTTTTGTGTGCAACCTACTCTACTTAAATGCTGAGAGAAACTGATTTTGTTATGGTGACCAATTGCAGTCCTGTAGACTCCGTTTTGTACGTAAATGTAGAGTTCAATCTGCTTAAATGCTGAGAGAAACTGATTTTGTTATGGTGACCAATTGCAGTCCTGTAGACTCCGTTTTGTAGGCAAATGTAGAGTTCAATCTGCTTAAATGCTGAGAGAAACTGATTTTGTTATGGTGACCAATTGCAGTCCTGTAGACTCCGTTTTGCAGGTAAATGTAGAGTTCAAACTAAGTCACACCAGGTCAGCCAAGGGGGAAGAGAGAGGAAAATCCTAAGCACCTGATTTAATTTGTTTCAAAAATGGTTTATAATTGCATTTTTGTAGCTTGACATTTTAGAATGAAGAGATTAAGACTACAGGCAGCCTTGACCCTCATGCTATAGCCCTGGGTTTGATTTCCTCAATTTCCACATGCAAACTGTACGAATCTGAGCAAGTCGCAAACAGATGACCTTCCAGGTATGCCCTTAAAAAGGGACCATTGTGTCCTTTGGCTTACCATTAAGAATAGATGTTTTCTCTTCTATCTTATGACAAAATGTCTGTCCAGTGCTACAAAAAATATGACAACATTGCAATATGACAGAGTTTTTTTTTTTCTTTTTCCTTGAGTACACGTGGTGTAAACAGCTGGGGTCATTCACGTTTGTCCACAAACTGCTACAGTACCTACCTTTTATAGTCACTCAACTAACTGTTAAATGACTGTATACACCTTAGATGCTGTAATGGATCCAAAGTCTTCTTAAGACACTGAGTCTTGCTGGCTGGGTTTTCAGTTGTAGTAGTATTCCAAGAAGAAATTTGCGCACATCACTGGAGTAGTAAGTAAGTGGTGTAATTATTACAAGGGCAGGAGAAAAATAATGGCAACAATTTCCCATCAAGATAACAAGTAAGACAAGTAAAGGAACACTAAACATAATTAGAACAAATTTATTGTCTGGCCTGAATAACATACCTGCCACATTGCTGTACAACTTAAACATTCTTGCCCCAATACTGAAAAATAGTTTTAATAGACTTCTATACCACAGTCAGATCTTATGGAATGAAAGTTATCTTGTATAACACCTATATACAAAAATGGAGGCAAGGGTGAAGTAAAAAACTGCAGAGTGATTAGTCTAACTTCAGTTTTGAGCAAATATTTTCAGAGGTGATTCACTGATTAATTTACAACAAAAAAGGACATTAGTAGATTTTAAATCAGCATGGTTATACTGGAGGCAAGTCAATTTTGTCAGTGATTACTAACCTTAAAGAATTCCGTGGGGACAATCTATAAAAGTGGCACAACAGGTACACCATCATGTACATGTTGCAGAAACCTTTTGGAATTCAGGGATATGCCTAATACGGTACTGCAAGGTGCCCTACCATGAAGAGATGCAGCACCACATAAGGCTGGCTCCGTGGCCAAGTTGTATGATAATGAGGCAGTCTGGAGAAGAGACTTACACTATGAATGTGTTTCTACATTATACTGCACTTCTATCTCCACAAGTAGAATTACTGATAAAAGCTAGCTGTTTGTATTTTAAACCTTCCTGGGTCGAAGTCTTGTAGTTATTTATTACTGCATTATTCTACAAACAGTGTTTCTGGTATGTTTCTGCATAGTCTGGTGCCTTAAACTGTGTAGAATCACAGTAGTGAGAGGATTTGTACTTCAGTGATTTTACAGTTGTTTTTTCTGGTTTGCTCCTACAGTTTTATATTCTGCTTGTCATTTACGGGCTTAAGGTTGCATTTCAACACCTTTCTGTTCCCCTGATTTTTGTGTCTGTCCAATCCCCCACTGACACATTAAGCTAAAGTTTCTAAAATTTTAATATGCCTTGGGTCACTGACCTGTAGCTTAGAGAAGTTGCATTCAGGTTCATTAAAGGTTACAAGGCTAATGGCTGTAGAGCCCTTACAAGCCTAGCCATATTTATCTCGAGTTGCTCCAATGGTTGGTGGTCAGGTGAGAGAAGTTTGCAGGGATAAAGGTCCATGATAGTTAATAACTTCTTCTCTCTAAAATGGACATGGGTGCAACCCCAGAAGTGAATTTGTGGTCACCCATCCATTGATCTAGGTTGCATTTGAACATTGTCAGGGAGGGGCTCTGTTTCAAGTAAATTGGAAGCTTGTTCCAGAGAAGTGGCAGTGTCTGGGAGATATATCTATCTCTGCAGCATGACCTGTTCATGTCAGAGGCTAGGTTAGGATCTCTGGAGCGAGTAACCTCAATGCAGTTTGATTTATGAATATGTAGCATTTCCATCAGGGCTAAGTCAGAAACTGCCTTGTAAGCTAGGCACAGGTCACCCCTTAGCAACCAGCAGGAGACCGAATACAGTGACAGGGCTTCCAGTCTTTCTGCATATGACTTATTTTGTGTACCCTGTAATTTCTTGGTGAGAAACCTCTGTGGTCTCTATAACTGTTGCAGGTGCCTGGTGAGGTACATGCAAAAGAGAGCATTGCACTCAATTAATGGTCTGATGAGGACAGAGTATAATGGAATTATGGCATCCTTAGATCTAGATGCAATGTCTTTATTTATAAGATGTGCCACATAGAAGGATTTACTTACTACTGTGGATATGTGGTGGCCAAAGTTCAGGCTGCTATTAACCTAAATACCCAAATCACGTACCATTGGCTCTATACTTGGGGGGGGGGGGGTGCTGTCTGTACTGTAATTAGCAGAGATGTCAGCTTTCTCAAAGGGAATAATAACACATTTTTTGCATTTAGCTTTAATCCATGACTTTGGCACCATTCATTTGTCTGCATTAACCCTGTCCACAGTATATTAACATCATTGGGGGACTCAATGATTGCTACCAATTTGCAATCGTCAGTGAATTTGGTCATCCACAGGCCGTCCAAGTTTGTCTGGACTTCTGAGAAATAAATTCCAAACAGTAAGGGGCCCAACACAGAACTCTATGGTATGTCACTGATGACTGGTCTTTTGATAGAGGTGAAGTCATCCACTTTTACAGTATGGGTCCTGTCAGAGAGCAAGCTGGCTACCCATCTGGTAATGTAGGGGTTAATTCACAATTGGGAGAGTTTGTCTATAATACCTGAGTGAGAGATGATGTCATATGCCTTGAATAGGTCAAGACAGGTGATATGCACTGTATATCCCTTGTCCACGGCCTTGGTGACTTTCTCAAAGACGTCAACCATATTTAACAGTCATGTTCTACCTTAAACAAATCTGAACTGGGTTGGGTCCAGAGTTTGGAGATAACCTATGTCCTTGTTAATAAGGTCCATAGTGATTCTTTCGATGACCTTGCAGATGAGGCTAGACAAGCTTATGGGCCTATAATTCTCAGGGTCAGTTGATGGTCCCCCTCTGTGCAGAGGGACTACTGTTACTGCCCTCCATTCAGCCAGAACACAGCCAGTCTGCAGGCTGTGGTTAAACAGGAATCCAAGTGGGTCTACTAGGTCATGTTTTAAGTTGTTTAAAAGGCAACCTGGGATGCTGTCTGATCCCACTGATGCCATGTTTTTGGCCCTGGAGAGCACTGAAATGACTTGCTCTCTTGAGATAACAGGCTGATGAATGGTGGCATATGTACTTTGAGGGATGACTGGAGGCAGGGGGGTGAAGTTTGCTCCAAATCTTTCAGTTAGCAGGTTGGCTATTAACTCCAGTTGAGTATGAGTGGTGCCATCCACAACCAGTTCAGTGCATAGCTGGGTATTCCTTTCTAGATTTCAGAAGTAGTTAAATAATGCCTTGAGATTATCCTTAGTTAGGGAGCCTATTTTTACTTTGCAATTAGCTTTGGAGGACTTAACAAAATCTCTAATTTGTCTGTTAAAGCTAGAGAGGAATTTCTTTCTCTGCTGAGCTAGTTATCTTTTGTTCTTGGACATTAGTTTCGCTCTCTCTTGTTGTATAGCTTGTTTATACTAGGGGTCCACCAGGGTGGCTTGTTTTTTCAGCAATACCTGGTTTTAGACCGGTTAGGTACAGCCGATTCTATACAACTGCTTAAGTGGTTATACAAGGCATTGCTGTACACCTCTGCATAGCAGTCTGTGTTATCTGGATTTGAGGGAGCTTTGAAAGGTTTTATGCCATCACTTAGTAGGAGGTAAAACTGTTTTTCATGTTAAAAACCTCAAGTCAGCTAAGTTAGCTGATTCAAATAGGGCCAGTGTTAGCTCCTCTAACACAAAATTAAGATCCCAAGGAGGGACCATCATTTTTCTTGGAGGCCTCTTATGCAAAACCCCTTTCAAAAACATTTTGACATGAGAGTGCTTTGAAAGAGGAAGATTCATGGGCACAGTTACAGAAATGGTCGATAAAGGTACCTTGACAGAGAAATAAGAAAGGCCACAGGATTGTAACTCACACAAATATTACAAAACCAGAAAACAACTAACCTTGAATGGATGCTGGTTATGTTGTTGGCACCAACTAGAAAATCTTTTCTAGTTGCTAATATATGATTTTCTAGTAGAAGGTTTTCTTGCCTCTATTAGTATCTGATGCATGTCTTCAGTAAGCAGGTGCTTAAAGGGAATTAAGACCCTATCATCCAGGCACTAAGCTGAAGTTAACTGGTGTCAAGATGTATCGAATACCCCTGTTCTTGTATGAGTAGATCCAGTCCATGAGAAAGCTTGTGGCCCCTGGCCATTTCCAAAAGGAGAACCATAGTTGCCTGGGTCAGAGCAAGGAGGAGTCTCTACAAAGATCTTGGGGAATTCCTTCTAAATTTTCAAAAGTACCGTGGATATTAATGGAAAAGGTGGAAAACCATATAGCAATATTCCTGACTAATGAAAATAAAAGGCATTTGTCTTCCAGGCCTTCTTGCATGGGGTCCAGGAGTAGAATTTTGCCAGTTGATTGTTTGGAGAAGAGATACAGCAGTCTACTTCAGGAATTCCTCATAAATTAATCATAGCTTGGAAGATCCCCTGATCTACTTTCCATTCATACGGTTCTGCCCTTGTCCTGATCAGCCTGTCTGCCCCATAATTTTGCTCTGACCCATGCTTGTACAATGTGAGCTTGTGTTATGAAGCTATATCTCATGCTAACATGGTAGTCTGTAGAGGGGGTATGATATGGATCACCCATACTTGTTGATGAACCAAATGACTGTGGCATTGTCTGTAACAACTTGAAGATGTAGCAGGGATCAAAGATGAAAAGGTTAAGTGCCTTGATCAGGACAAGCATCTTTTTATATTTATGTACTTGTTCTCTCCTTGATGCCCCACACACCTTGCACTTTTATCCCTCCTGAAACTGCTCCCCAAGAAAGTCAGTGATATCTATCATGACTTATTGCTTTGGAAGAGGAAGGGAGAAGGAGAGACCTGGATTTAGAGGTATCTGTTGATTCCACCAAGTGATTTCTCGTCTGACAAATCCTAACACTGGGATCTGAAAGGACAAGGGGTGCAAGGTGCTGGGACCAAAGAGACTTCAGATCCTATTGCATCTTTCTCATGTGAAGTCACAGGTATCATGAGAAGGGTCTATATTAAATCAGCGAATGCTTAAAAAAGTGAACACTGATTTATTAACCCCATGTAAGCGAAAGCTTACAATCCCGAACACTTAGAACAGTGTTTTTCCCCCCAGGGAAAAAAAAATCGCTGTTCCAAAAAATAAAAATTAAAAAAAAAAAAAACTTTAAAACATTACATAAAGTGGGGGGCTGTGCCCCCGCACTCCCCCTGCTTTGATGAAAACGGCAAAATAATGAAGGTGGCCAAGCGACTTCTTTCCCAGGGAAAGAATTTGCTTATATGCTGTTTCGGTATTTTGCCATTTAGCGCTTTCAAGTTTGATCAAGACGCATTTGAAAGAATGCGTCTTTGATCATATAATAGGGAACCCATGAGAATACTAGAAACCATGAGACCTAAAATTCTGAGGTATTCCCTCACAGTGACCAAAAAGTCTGAACCCTAGAAATAGATCTAGACATAAATCTATTTTTTCCTGCAGAAGAAAAGCTCTTTGAACTGTCGTGTCTAGTTGACATCCCAGAAACACAATCCTGTGAGAAGCAGTCGAATGTTCTTTTGGAATTCCAGTTTGTTTAAGTAAGAAATCTCTCACCCTAGAGACAGATCCTTGATAATTTAAAAAAAGCTCTGCAAAGATAATCAAGTTGTCTAAATATGGAAAATGTGGATACCATGTAGCTTGCAATGAGCTATAACCAGAGACAGACACTTTGTCAGCATTCTTGGTCCAGTGGAAAGTCCAAAGTGTGAGACAGAGAACCAATAATGTGATCCAGACACATACAACCTTAGAAAACACCTGAAATCTGGATGAACACAAATGTGATGATATGCATCTTTTAAATATAATGTTACGAGGAAACTTGAATGAGAAAGAAGAGTTTGCAGATTGTGAATTGACATAATTTTGAATTTGGGCACTATCACAAACAGGTTTAGGAAAAGAAAGAAAGATCCATAACTGGTCTCCAAGCAGTTTCTTTCTTTGGCACTAAAATCATCCTTAAATAAAACTTCCTTCCCATTTGGGAAAGGGAAGCTGATTCTATCACTCCCTGGGACAGCATGTAATGAAGGACAGGTGGAAACAAAAGAGTCTGGTCTGGATGATGAGGAATTTCCCCCTGGAAAGGTGGAATTTCCTCCCACTGCCATCTGTAACCTTAATGAGGGATCTTCAGAACCCACTTGCCTGAAACTATCTGTTGCCAAAGAGAAAAATGGTGATTCAGGCTTTATGGAAGAAAAAAGGGATTGCTAGAGTGGGAGAGTGGAACAAAGGCATTTTGACCTTATTGGACTGTCTTTGGTTTTTGGAGTTTCCAGAATTTTTATTGGAAACCCTTTACCATTTTTTCTTAAACAACTGTTTACCTGCATTTTGCTGAGACTGTTTATTTTGCTTCTTACCAAAACTGGACAGGGAGTTATAGAATCCCTTGGAAAATTTGGAAAACAAGGATGTAAAAATCTGATGCCCTGTATCATTTTACTCTTTTTATCACACTTTTTGATCATCGCTGCAGCAGAGGGACCAAAAACTAAATCTCTATCTAAAGCAAATTTTTAAATCTCATGTTTAGCACCATCTGGGAAGTTCTAAGAATGCAACTATGCAAATCTCCTCAAAACAGTATATAGCCCTTGAAGAAGTATCAGCAAAGTTATACACATACTGTAAACAATGAGTAGTGACTTGAACAACAGAATTAATTAAATTATTTAAAGCAACTTTTTCCTCACGAGAAGAAACTACAGAGAAAGCATCCCTCATATTTTCACAATTAGTCAGAAAAAACCTAACACATGAGCCTGACAATTCAAAATTCTGAAAATTAAAGTTGCAGAAGGATGCACTTTTTTTAACATTCTTATCAATAATCTTTCTGTCCTTATCAGAAAGACTAGGATTGGAATTAAGAGTTTAGTACCACTTAGTAAAGCTATAGCTGCTGGATCATGTTTGGGAAAAATATATAAAAACATAAAGGTTGAGGAACTTTATACATCCTATCTGTTTTTTTGGAGGCAGCTGGCTGACGATTAGGAGAATTGCGGTCAGTAACACACACACATCCTCCAAAGCTGACAGAACTGGAGGAGTGGGTGCAGGTTCTGGCAATTCCTTCTGTAACAGCTCAAAGTATTTTCTGAAGGACTGAGAAACTTCAGTTTTCCCACTGAAAACAGTAACATTCTAGAAACAGTGCCAAAGAAAAGAAGCTCCCATAGGGAATGTCAGACACTCCTCTGAATCTGAGTCAGAAATCTGAGGAGAAAACTCTGCATCAGCCCCTTCATCTTCCTGTCCAGATTCAGAATCTTGATTTTCTTCCTATTACTAGAAAGCACTTTACAAGAAAGATCAATAATCCGAATAAAACCCTGAGCCAAAGCCAGTAAACTACTCCTCTGTAAGGAAATTTGAGGAGCAGTAGATACATGCTTCATTTGCAGTTTCTTTTTGACAGGAAAATGGGGCCTTCAATGTTATTAATGGGAGCAACAGCTTCCCCAGGGATGGGCTGAACATTATGACAAAACAGGTAAGCCTTTCCTGTTCCCTCTCCCAGGACCAGCAACAGTGAGTGGTTCTCCCTTGACAACTGAAGGAAGCCCAACAGCTGCAGAGGACATGGCTAATCCCTGGTTCATAGTGGCTGTAGGTGCTACACCAGAGGGATCCCTGGCAACAGATGAGTGGTGTGAGGTACAACTAACGGCCACATCAGAGTCACCTACCTACGGCTGAGGCACATTGCTAGCCTGCTGTGATGACAAAGACTATTTCCTTAACTTTTTCTTTTTGCAGCTAGAAGAATAACTGGCAGTAGGACAGTTTGTTCCATGGCTAAGCCAAAAATAGTGCCTCTATCCTGAGGAAAGCAAGCAGCAAATGTCTGTAAAAACTAAAAGTCTTTAACAGTTACTTTTTTCATAGACAAACACAATGAAACATATTTTAAAACACTTTGCCAGACCCACAAAATAAAAAAAATACAATTTCTCCACAGGAAAAAGTGTTTTTCAGTTATTTTAAACATTTTTTAAACTGACAGGAAAAAAGAGCACTCATGTTTAAAATTGTAGTACAGTCTCGTGACATTCCGTTATAACACAACATCTTAGCTTTAAAATTGCTAGGAAAGTATTAATAATAAACAAGTAACTGAATGGAAGTTTTTTTCCCCAAAAGGTAACTTATCTGTCCAGCAAAGGAACAGAAGCTGACCGTTGATCCTCAAAAGCCTCAGAGTAGCATATTGTTTGGCGGTAGTAAACCTCCGAAGGGCTTGGCAACCAATCTTGTCTTTTAGTCAGCTCAGCTTGACCTGCCTGACAGTTTGGGCATGTGGAACCTTAGCAGGATATAAACTACATAGCTAAGTCTACCACAGCAGTGATAAATACAATGAACATTAAGTATCACACTGTGACCTGAAAAGAGCAATGATACTCGAATATACTTTAGATTCATTTAGAATATGAATTATTATTACTGAAAACTAGAGGTTATTTAATGGATTTCCTGATATAATTAATACATTATGTGATAAACCTTTTTTTTAGTGAATAAGAGAAGTGCTAATTTGTATTAATATCTAAAGAGTAATATACAATAGAAAGGGGAATAAAAATGTTATGACTATAAAATTGCAGATATATTTTAGGAGGACCATCTGCATTTTGTTGCAATACTGGTAGGATTTACAGCTGCCCAGTTTTTGCACTTGTAAAGTAACAAATGTGCATTTTTGCCAATGTCCAAGTTGCGATTCATTTTATATAGGCAGGACCACTAGAATGTTAAAGAATCATATCTACAAACATATGTATTCCATCAGAACAAAAGATAACACTATTGTACCATATCACTGTCAAGATATATATTTAACATATTGGATCATGTGAATTTAGGACTTAGAGGTAATGATGAAAAACAATATTAGATACTACAGAAATGAGATTGCAAATCATTTTAAACGCATGTACTCCACCTGGATTAAATGTTACATTAATTTTAAAAGTGCCCTTAAATCAAGGACGTGTAAACATTACTTGATTTTTATTGGACTACATGAAAAAAGACATGGAAGAGCTCTCGGACTATGTGGCCCAGGCAAGTATGACCCTAGCAATGAGCAGCATCCTACAGTCACCCAGAATCATACAGCAGTACAAGCAGAAAATGAATGATTTCAACAATTGGCTAAATTTCTGGTGTCATTCTAAGGGGATCCAGTATCTGTCTGCTTGGGATGACATAATTGACAGATCTCTATGCTTTGCCAGAGATGGCCTGCATCTGTCACCCCCAGGTTTACAGATACTGGCTACGGCTCTTGCCACCCCTATAGTGCCTTTTTTAGGCAGTGCTCCAAAGACCAAATTACCACCATAACAGCTATAAATAAATGCAATCTGAGGATCATGCTGCTCAGTGCAAGAAGTCTAAATCGCAAAATGCACTCACTCGAAGCACTGCTCAAAACAGAGAACATCGACATTTGTGCTGTAATGGAGGCCTGGTTTAAAGCAGCAGAAAGCACCCCTGCGCTAACCAGGCTATAACTCATTCTACATCTTTCGGCCCCAGAACATGGACCAAAGCTCCAAAGGTGGTGGTGTCTCCATATTTATAAAGGATATGCACACCACAAGACTAGTAGCCTAGCACAATGCATCAGAGATGCTTCAGGTACAACTAACAGTGGGTAAGATGGCGATTCAGGTTGTAGTCTGCTATAGGTCTCCAACAATGTCCCAAGACTCTCACTCCACGTTCCAAAGCACCCTGGAAACTATTAGGGTCCAACCCAACACTTTCATACTGGGTGACTTCAACTACCCCTCCATCAACTGGGAAAACTACTCATGTACCAATACACTTGCCCACTGCTTCCTGGAATTCATTAATTCCAATGTGCTGGACCAGCTCATTCTTACCCCCACTAGAGGAAGCAACATCCTTGACCTGGTTATTACTAACATGGACAACTGTTGCTGAACACTAATAGTCAATTCCTCCCTGGTTAGATCTGACTATAAACTAATTACCATGGAAATCCACATCTCATCCATACCACCAGCAATGGTAACCACCATGAAAAACTTCTCTAAAGCTGACTTTGGGCTCCTAAAAACAGAGGCAGTTAACTTCACGGCACTCATGCAAATGTAAAATAGGTGCATGACAGCTGAATCATACACCAATGCACTGTACGAACACGTACATAAATGCATGGAACTAGCCATACACAACAGAACCAAGACCCTCTCCTCCAAAAAAAGGAAGCCAATCTGGTGGTCCCCTGCCATTAACAAACTCTACAACAGAAGGAAGAAATTGTTGCAGAAAAAGTGAAGCCCCAAGACTGGAAAAACTCCCTTAGCCTCAACAAAAAGTTGAGATCCCTCAACAAAACATCTAAAGCTAGCTATGACAGCAGAATTGAGGCAGACACTTAAACAACCACAAAGCCTTCTACAGTTATATCAAGAATCTCCATGGCAATACTCAGATTTGCTCTGAGCTACTACACAATGGTACCTCCTATACTGAGCCAACAGATATTGCCAACATACTGGCTGACAGATTCAGTGCCGACTTTACCCCCCCCCCCCAAAAGACCAATCACAATACTGGAAGACTGCCAGGCACCCAGCATTACTGCAGTACGGGTTAAAGCTGCATTGTCCAAGACCAAGAATACAGCTTCCATGGGACCCGACAATATCCCTGGCTGTGTTCTACATGAACTACAAAGTGAACTGGCACCACACCTGTGCGCCCTGTTCAATTACAGCCTCACCTCAGGCTTTATCCCTACAGAATGGTGCACTGCTACAGTCATCCCTCTCCATAAAGGGGGAGCAACTACAGACCCTGGGAATTATCACCCCATAAGCCTGATGAGTCTAATATGTAAGGCTATGGAGCACATCATCATGGGCCTAATTAACATGGCTACAGGGGAATCTCCAAACTCTGGTTCCTACGTAATTTGGTTTTGTGAAGGGTAGATCATGCCTGCTCAACCTGCTTGACTTATTTGAGTCGGTCACCAGAGCTGTGGATGAGAGCAAGGCAGTTCATACAGCCTACCTCAATCTGGCCAAGGCCTTTGATACCGTTCCCCACTTAGGAATTACTGACAGACTCACCAAACTAGGCATCAACCCCCATATCACTAGGTGGGTTGCAAATTGGCTCACAGATAGAACCCACAGTGTGAATGTAGTAGACTCCAAGTCAGACTGCCGACCAGTCACGAGTGGAGTCCCACAGGGATCAGTCCTGGGTCCTCTCCTGTGTTACTTCTCAGAAGTCCAGGCCAACACGGAGGGACTCTGGCTGACCAAATTTGCAGACAATTGCAAGCTGGGAGCCATTATTAACTCCCCAAGTGATGTGGACATCCTACAGAAAGGCCTCACTGAGACCAACAGCTGGTGTTGAAACCATGGCCTTAAGTTTAATGCCAAAAAATGCATCATCATTCCCTTTGGGAAAAACTCAGTTCCCACTAATTTCCACATTGATGGTAGCCCACTGAACACTGAAGGCGTTATAAGAGATCTGGGGACACAGGTTGACAGCAACCTCTCCTTCAACCACAACATTGCCACTGTGGTCAGAAAGTCCTTCTATGTGGCACATCTCATTTCCAAGGGTTTTGCATCCAAGCAGAAAGAGGTCATCATCTCTCTCTACTCTTCCCTCATTAGACTAATCATCGAGTATAATGCCCCATCCGGCATGTACCTTACTAAACACCTGCAACAGCTGGAAAGGCTACAAAAGTACCTCATGAAGAGGACCCTAGGCCTTAAACCCATCCTTACATGGACAGATTCAAAAAACTCCAGCTTTTCTCTGTCTCATATCATCTATTAGGAGGCGATCTCTGCTTGATTTACAAAGCCATGTCTGACCCATCCCTGTTAGAAATGTTACACCTAAAAAATCCCAAACCCTCTGCACCACATGCTCCAGGGACCTCAACCTCATTAACACAATCAACAGAACATGCTGGAGGGACAGGTTCATAACCCAGAGACTTCCCATGATCTGGAATAGACTTCCCATACATGTCAAGCAGAGCACCTCACTGGCCCTTTTCAAGAGAAATCTGGATGAGTGGATGGGAAATAGAAAGGTCACCCTGGGGATCACTCCAGTGGCTCTACTTGATAGAGGCACCAGGAACTAGCGGTGGCATGTTGTCAGGGCACTTCTATGGGCTAGGCTTGTAAAGGCTCCAGGGTCGTTGGCCTAGTACACACCTATGAACCTATGCAGCTTTTATAAGCATGCGATTTGTGATAGTACACAAATGTATACTTTGTTGGATACAGGTCAGAATCTGATGAAGTCTTTTGGAAGTTTTACAAGATGTAAGCTCCTATTCTATTATTAAGAGCGGTGACTGTTTTGTGTACTTGCACTACACAAGGTTTAGAGATGTCAGAGGATGGCAAAACAGGCACAGAGTACAAGATGGCCTTTAAATGCTGAAAAGCATGCTCTGCCTCATGGTTGCACCTGGGTTTGGTGGGCATTTTCCCTTTTGTAAAAGCAGTAAAGGGACAGGCAATGGTGGAAAACTGCAGTACAAATCTCTTATATCCAGCTAGGTCTACAAAGGCCCTCACTTGCTCCTTTGTCTAGGGTACTATCCAATTTTGTATGGCTACAACTTTTTCTCTTTGCGGCTTGATTCTCTTTCTACTCATTATGTATCATTAACATTCAACTTCAATCATTCCGAGTCTACTTTTGCAGGCATTTATTGTGAGCCCTGCTTGTCTAAGATATTCTAAAACTGCCTGAAACTTTGGCAGGTGAAAGTACCAGTCTCCAAAATGAAATAGGACATCATCCAAATACGGTTCTGCATACAAATTATGGGGCTTTGGCACCTGGTCCATTAAATATGGAAATGTAGATGGTACCCATTGAAGGCCAAATGGGAGAAATGTATAATGGAGAACACCATCGGGGTTGAAAAGTTAGCAGTGTTCTAAACTAATTGAAAATAGCATTACCCACTCTGAGCAGAAAGACATAGTTAATTCACAGTACCAACTGTGTCCTGTAAATGGTCACTGAAATTTTGTATAGTAGTGCCAACTTTATCCTGGAACAGTCACTGAAATTCTGCAAATTCCTGAATCCTTTAGAGTCCCTAAGATGAAAAAGGGATGTGTCTTAACAGTATTTCCAAACTCTAAATGTACAACTTTCATAGGTCCAGACAACCTACCTGAATGCTTAATAAATAGCACAAAACATGCCCTCATGGAATCACTTCTAAACTTGTTTAACTTAAGCTTAGCCTCAGGTTATGTTTCTGAAGTATGGAGAACTGATGTCCTCATATCCCTCCATAAGCAGGGGCCCACTGCAGACCTTGGGACCTGGAGCACTATCAGCCTAATTAGTTTAATCTCCACGGCCATGGAACATATATTGTCTGACTTCATAACTTGCAATATTAAAAAACTTAAACACTTAGACCCTCAGCAGTTTGGTTTTGTCAAAGGGAAATCATATCTATTTTATTTAGTAAATATCTATAAGAAGGTCATAGATGCAGTGGATAGTGGCCACTTGGTCCACAAAGCCTACATTGATTTTGCCGATGCATATGACATCATTGTTTTCCATAATGGCATTGTAAATAAAAAAAAATACTAAATGTAGACCCTTATTTGGTTATTTGGCAAATTGGCAGAAAGTTAGAACCCACATAACTAAAATGCAGGTGCATTATCAGTAAACAAGAAAGTAACTAATGATGTACCAGAGCTCTCAGTACTGAGACTCTTTTCTTATTGGCATATACTTCTCTGACCTCTAAAAAATAAACCCAGACATATGATTAATGTTTGTTGATGACTACAATTTGGGTGCTACTGTTTAATCACCTCTTGATACACTATCATTACAGCAAGAACATATCCTTAAAAACACAACCATGTACTGAAGAAAAAGGACCACAATTAAATGCAAAAAGTGCAGTACTGTCACATTTGGTTAAAAAAATACATAGCCAGTAAACTGACGCAACAGACTGGAGCGGGAGGAACCTCCCTCTCCTTTAATCACCATGAAGAATTAGTGGTTAAGAAATCCTTATATTTACGAAAACTGACATCTAAAGGTATCTCATTTAGGTTAAAAGAAGTTAGCATTCATCGGTAGTCTGCCCTAATTATACCAACCATAAAGTACAATGTTTCTTTTTGATATATAAACCAGAAAAAGTAAAATATTCACCAAGGCACCAAAGTTCACTTCAAGCAAAATCCACAGGTACCACCAAGGATCAAATACCAGCAGTTTTCTTTGAAAATAAGAAGTTATGTACCTATCATAACGTTCCATGTTAGTTGTCTTCTTCTCGCCTTCTTTCTTGCTGGATAGGTTCGGAGCCGATCCTCGGCTCCGACTCGGCCAATACTAAAGCTCAACAGCTAATTCCACCAGCTCGAGGCTCCCCTATATCCCACAATGCTAGGCGGTAACTACTCAGATCTCGTCTGATAGCTAGACCAAGCAATTCTAGTCTCCATAGTATGGAGAAAGGTAACCCACCTCTATATAAACCTGAGTGTAAGGTATCCCACACCTAACAAAAAGGGAAATAGAGGTGGGACACAAGAAAGAAGGCGAGAAGAAGACAACTAACATGGAACGTTATGGTAGGTACATAACTTCTTAATGTTAAGTTGTCTATCTCGCCTTCATTCTTGCTGGATGGGACCGCATCCCTAGCACCTTATCCCGGGTGGCCTATCGGAACAGACTCTTGAGAACAGTGGAACCAAAGTTGGCACGGTTTCTGGAGGCCATGTCCAATTTGTAATGTGAAATGAAGGTATGAGGAGAAGCCCAAGTTGCTGCTGCACAAATGGAATCTATTGGCAGGCTATCCTGAAAAGCTATGGATGTAGCTAATGCCCTAGTTGAATGAGCTCTAGGTCTTGAAGGTAGTTTTTGATGTCTGATCTCATAGATGAAGGTAATTGTAGAGGTGAGCCATCTTGAGAGGGATACTTTAGTAACTGGAAGGCCCAGTTTCCCTTCCGCATATGATAGAAAAAGCTGATCAGATTTTCTGAATTGTTTAGTCCTGTCTAAATAATATCTAAGTTGGCGGTGAACATCCAGAAAATGTAGTATCTGTTACGACCTGTTGGGATAGTTAGGGAAAAAGACGGGGAGATCAATCACTTGGTTTAGGTTTGTTTGAGAGGAAACCTTAGGTAAAAAGGATGGATTAGTATGGAGGGATACCCTATCTTTGTGAAACACTAAGTAAGGAGGACGACTGCACAGAGCATGGAGTTCAGATACCCTTCTCGCTGAAGTTATGGCTACCAGAAAAAGTGTCTTCCATGAAAGCAACTTCAGAGAACATGAAGCCGCTGGTTCGAAAGGGGGAAGGATTAAGGATGCCAGAACCAAGTTCAGGTCCCATTGAGGCGGGGGATCTTTGATTGGAGGTTTGAGAAGAAAAACGCCCCTTAAAAAGGCTTTGCAGAGCTTGTGAGCCATGATGCTAGACTTCGAGACACCTACATGATAATTAGATATAGCAGCCAGTTGAACTCTAATGGTAGATGAAGAAGAGCCTAAATGAAAGAGTTCTGCTAGAAAGTCTAGAATAGACTGGATAGGTGCAGTGAAGGGATCGATATTTTTTGATGTTGCCCAAAGGGAGAAGCGTTTCCATTTGCTATTATAAATCTTCCGGGTAGAAGATTTATGAGAGGCTATCAAGATATCTCAGACCAAGCGAGATATTAAGGGAAGCCTGGCTAAGGTCGGAATCGAAGAAACCACACTGTGAGGTTGAGAGAATGAAGAGATTGGTGCAGCTGGCCCGATTGGTGGGTCAACAGATCTGGCACTGTGTCCAGATGCCAAGGCTGCTCCAAAAGGTAACAATGAAGGAACGGAAACCATATCTGTCTAGGCCAGTAAGGGGCAATGAGGATCAATGTCACTCCCAAAGCGATGGCTTTCTGAATTAGTTGAGTTATCAGTGGAAAAGGGGGAAAGGCGTACAGAAGTCCCTGGGGCCAATCGTGGACTAGAGCGTCTCTGGTGGGATGGCCTGGTAATGGGAAGAGAGTGAAGAAGTCGTGACACTTGCTGTTTTGGGGAGTAGCAAAAAGATCGCAGCAAGGCTGGCCCCATCTTGGGAACACTTCTTCCAGTACTGATTTCTTCAGAGACCACTCGTGGGGCATGAGAATTGCCCTGCTCAACTTGTCTGCAATCACGTTGGACTTCCCGGGAATGTGCATTGCTACCAGAAAATGCTGAGAAGAGATTGTCCATTGCCAAAGTCTGAGTGCCTCTCGACATAAGGGGTATGATCTGGTTCCACCTTGTTTGTTGATGTACCACACTACGGACATGTTGTCCGTCTGAATTGCAATAGTCCCTGTGGGAAGAGAGTCGTGAAGGGCTTGCAACGCTAAAAGCACTGCTCTCATCTCTAAGACATTTATGTGCAAGAGGCACTCGAAAGGTTGCCACGTGCCCTGGACTGTCCTGCCCTGATAATGCCCCCCCCACCCGATCAGGGAGGCATCTGTTGTCAACGTGGCGACTGGGGGGGGATGAGTGAAGGGTCTTCCTTGGAGAACCTGAGGTGATGTGATCCACCAAGACAATTGATTCTTGCATGATTGAGTTATCAATATGGTGTGGGACATCGGGAGCTGTTGGAAGGACCATTGAGTAAACAGCATCCATTGGAGGATCCTCATGTGGAAGCGAGCTAAGGGGAGAAGGGGGATAGCTGCTGCCATGAGTCCTAATACCTTCAAAACTAGTCTGGCTTTGACTTTGTTGCATTGTAAGAGAAGGTAAACTTGCTTGCGGATGTCTGACACTCTTTGCTCTGTAAGTCTGGCTGAAAGATTGAGTGTGTCTAAGGTGGCACCTATAAAGGTAATAGATTGACAAGGCAACAAGGCAGATTTTTCAAAATTTATTGAAATGCCTAGAGCTTGGCAAGTTTGGATAGTGAAGTCTCTGGATAGAAGTAGTTGATGTCTGGTGGTGGCAGTAAGGAGCCAGTCGTCTAAATATGGAAACACCTGGAATCCTTGACGTCTCAAGTGAGCCGCGACCACTGCCATGCATTTGGTAAACACTCGGGGGGCTGTAGTGAGACCAAAGGGCAGGGCTCTGAACTGGTAGTGACTGGCTCCCAGCCTGAAGTGGAGAAATCTCCTGGAGCGTCTGTTAATCTTGATATGGTAGTACGCGTCCTGAAGATCTATTGAGCACATCCAATTGTCCTGACCCAAGAAGGGTAGAATGGACTGTAGCATGACCATCCGGAATTTTGTTTTTCTTACATACTTGTTTAAGTTGCTGAGATCCAGTATGGGTCTCCAGTCCCCTGTTTTTTTTGGTACTAAAAAGAATCTGGAGTAGATTCCGGATCCTTGTTGGTCTGCTGGGACTGATTGGATAGCTCTTTTTGATAGCAGCTTTGAAATTTCTAGTGCTGCTTGTTCCCTTAGACTGGGTGGAACATCTGGAAGGGATCCTTTGGGTTGGAATGGAATGTGAATAAAGGGAATTTTGTAACCCTCGAATATGATCGACTGTACCCATTTGTCTTGTGTAAGGGAAAGCCAGGCTTTTGGGTACAGGGATAATCTTCCCCCGACTGCCTCCGAAGGTGGACAGCCGGGCAGCTCCTCAGGGATGCTGAATGGGTTTATCAGAGAAAGTTTCTCTGCTACCCTGGTTTTGCGGACCTCCTCTACCTCTAAAGTGGCGTCTATTTTTATTCCCCCCTCTGCCTCTAGAGTGGAATCGACCTTGTGCGTCAGATGAGACTCCTTGGGTTTGTTTGCGGAACCACATTTTCCCTCCCCTTTGACCTTTGGGATAAGGCCTAGAAGGGGTAGAAAAACAGACTCCCACGGCAGAGAGAGTCTTACCTTCCACCTCGCACCTAGTCAATGTATCCTTCACCTGAGGACCAAACAAGGATGATCCATCAAAGGGGGAATTGGTGAAGGATGCCTTGAAAGGGTCCGCAAAGTTGCACAGCCACATCCAGGTGTGACGTCGTAAGGCAATGCCTGTGCCTGCAGCTCTACTCGCCCCATCCGCAGCATATGAGATGAGCCGCATGGAGGAGTTAACGATGGAGTTCAGGGTTGCCAACTGGGAGTTCATTCTGTCTTGGAACCCCTCAGCTGTTGGATCCTTTATCACTTCACCCATATCCTTGAGTAAATCTCTCTGGAGACGAGTGAAGTGACATAAGTAGCTCAGCGACCGCATCGAAAAGGTCGCTGATGAGAACATCCTCTTACCGTACCTGTCCATGGTCCTAGATTCCTTATTAGGAGGATGGACAGGTACCGAAGGATCAGCTAACTCCTTCTTAGTGGCCGCGGCCACCACCATGGCATCGACGGGGACACCTTTAGATAAAAAGTCTTTATCTTTAGGGGCAGTAATAAACTTTGACGGCCTCCTCGGGGTGGGTTCCACTGAATCAGGGGCCGTCCAGGCCTTCCTTGCCACCACTTCCATAAGGGGGTCAAAGGGAGGGGACACCCAGGAGGTGGAAGGGCGAGAGCCGAACGCCTCAAGGTACACTGACTCATCCTCTGAAGGGTTAAGGACTGGCCAGTTCCCCCTCTATTTCAGGATCTCAAGGATGTCAGCAAAGGAGACATCCTCAGAGGGGGATCGAGGGGAACCTTCAGATTCCTCTAAGTCAGTGTCAGAGGTGATAGACTCAGGGGAGTCAATGTGCTTCCTCTTACACTGCCTCTTCATAGGGGGTTCTCCTACCGGGTCAGGAGAGGCCTCAGAAGAGGAGGAAATTCCCAATGGGGAAACTTGAGGAGTTGGCTCTCTGCGGTCTGATGCAAGGGGGTGGGTAAAACTCACTGCAGGCACTGAAGATGGAGGGGCTGACGGAGCTGACTGTGGGGCAGACACTGGTTCTAGCATGCTCCGCATGACCTCGAAGGCACCCCTATCGGGCAAGGCCGGAGGTCCCCGCTCCGAAGAGACAAGGACCTCCCCTGGCACCGACAGGGACGGCTCCGAAGCCAATGTCGGAGCCGAACTCACCAGCGCCGAAGCCCCGAGAGGGAGAGCGGGGTCGGACAAGGGTCCGATGCCACTCGCCCCATCGGAGCCGACAAGGGAAGCTCGGCACTGAGATCCCTCCAAAGAGGAGATCGGAGCAGACGACGGAGCCGAAAAGGAAGGTATCGGTTCCAACGCGCCGACAGTCATGGCTCCGATGAACCCTGGCTCCGAGCTCAAAGGAGTCGGAGGAGGAACACATTGAGGGATGGAAATAGCCGCTGACTGTTGAGTCGGGCTATGCAGCATTTGGGCCAGTGCCTCGGACTTGAGAAGTCTACTCACAACCCTTTGTAAATCATGGTCAGGTAGCCTGGAAGACCGTGAGGAATGCGATCTATGGCTCCTTTCCGAAAGAAGAGGGGATCCCGGTGCCGAGTTAACGGAGCCGATGGAGGGGGACCTAGACCTCTTCCTCGAAGGTTGCTCCGATAAGAGTATCGGAGCCAACTGAGTAGGTAACAGTATGAGGCTTGGAAACATCGGTTCCAGCTGGAGCCGATGTCAAAGCCGTTTTGATGCTTCCAGAGTACGGCTCAGAAGCCGGAGCCGACTGTCTGGAAGTCTTAGAAGGCTTCCCCGACACAGACTGGGTCGGGGGGCCTTCAGGCTTTAACAAGCCACGCAAAATCAAATTATTTTTGCATTCCTGCAGGACTCTAGGACTGAAACCATGGCACACAGCACATGAGTCCTGCAGGTGCAATGGTCCCAGGCAATACTCACAAGAAGTGTGACCGTCTGTCAGAGACATTTTCTGACAGCACGAGTCACACTTCTTGAAGCCTGAGACCTTGGAGTCCTTAGACATACTAAAGGCCCAAGTAAGAAACACTCACACACACACACAGGCCTTTAAGAAAAAAAGAAAAAAAATATTAATTTCCAGTCACACTAAAGGACTAGGAGAAGGAGGGGAAGGGGCCTAAGGCCTAAAGTTAAAGGGGAATAAAGGAAGGGATTATGGGCAAAAGAGGGTCGATCTAATGAAATAGAGAATTAAAACTAAAAGTTATACTAAGGTAAATAATAGGGGTCTAAAGATTTGTGAAAATAGAAAATATTTTCCACTAACCTGCCAGAGCCGGTAGAAAAGCACCTCGTCAGCTAAGCGGCAAACGAGATCTGAGTAGTTACCGCCTATCATTGTGGGATATAGGGGAGCCTCAAGCCGGGGGAATTAGCTCTCGAGCTTTAGTTTTGGCCGAGTCGGAGCCGAGGATTGGCTCCGAACCCATCCAGCAAGAATGAAGGCGAGATAGACAACTTAACATCATTAACAAAATCCAGAAACGAAACCAATAAATCCAAGCCAAGGCAAAAAGCAACTGAAAAAGGACTCCAAAGAAATAGCGTACACTACTTTATTATCCGCTTTCGTCCACAGACTTCATAGCTTTAATGAAAATGAACAAAAACCACATACACTCCAGGCATTAACGTCTCCTATCTACTACGGTTTCGTTTACAAGTTACTTCATCAGATGCGGACAGACTTGTAAACCATTCCTTTTATACTCCCTCTACTTGGTGAATTGAGTTAATTACCCAATAAAATAAGTGTTAATTAGCAATTAATACAGAATGCAATAAATATAAAGTGACTATGTGCATATACAACCTTCTCTGAATGAGAAGTACATATACCACCGTTAAAAACCATGTTACCTAAATATTTATGTCTAAAAATTCATGTTTTATGTTAAATCCTTCATAAATTAATATGATTAGTAGTAGTATGATGAGTAGTAGATAGGAGACGAGCCGTTAATGCATGCATGTATGTGGTTTTTGTTCATTTTCATTAAAGCTGTATTTTCAAAGAAAACTGCTAATATTCGATCCTAGGTGGTACCTGTGGAGTCTCTTTTTGATATATACCTGTCATTTCACATCACACAGCTAGAAAAGCCCTAGCAGTTTGTAACTAAAAAGATTACTGGTCCAAAGAACCTTGGCTACCAATACAGGCTTGAAGTCCTAACTCTATAGTTGGTCACTTATAAACTCTTATGTGGAAGTTTGTGTCTTGCATTCCACGCCATTAAGAGCTAACCCTCCTTGATCTCTTGCATCATTGCAAGACAAGCAGTTCCACAAACACTAGAACTAAGGATATGAATCTTCACCAACATATAAATAAAACACTCTGGAGGGACATATTACCCTGTACCTACCGCATCTCTGGAATAAAGTGCCCTTCTATGATAAACAGAGTGATACTCTTCCATCCAAGATGAGTCTTGAATATTGGATGGGCATCCACAAATTCATCCCTGGCCTTACCTGCTTTGTCCTTCTAGAACTGGGGTGCACCATGAGGATGGATAATGGCAAGGTGCAAATGATGTCTCAATTTATGTCTTGTAACTCCTATGATACTATAATCCTATTTTTTCATTTGGCCTATTCTATTAAAAGAAAATGTCAAAAGCCTTTTGTCAAATCCATGGGTGGTCAGGAATAAAGTTTTCCCTAACCTCTGTATCAGCTTATTCACCTTTAGAATGGGGCAACCGTTGAATCTGGATATTCTACTGAGCTTTCTAAAATCACTGTAGAAAGTGGAGCTATGTAAGTAAACATAACAACGGATGTTTGAATGATCACTGCTACTGCTGAAGTCTTAACTACAGGGATTATATTCTACTTAGAATATAATGGTTGGCCAGCTACCAAAGCTTAAGGGTAAATTACATGGGCCCAGACTGGCCACAGCTTGAGCAGAGCTGGAGAAAATCAGCTGTCTGGGCACCAAGTCCTTCGGAGCTTTCATGCCATCTGAAAGAGGGTGACTAGAGCTGTGAAATGATCAGTGCTAAATAATGAAAAATCAATGTCCTCATCATGGCAACAAAAAAAAATCACACAAAAGCAAGAGAGATGGAAGGAGGGAGTGGATACTGCATCAGAGATCATTCAAACATCTATTGTTATGCTAAGTTTACTTACACAACTGTGCTATATTCATAGTTTATTCACAGTTGCAGTAGCCGGAGATATAATGGGTAGAATACCATAGCTTAAAAGGTTTGGAAGGAGAAAGGATGAGGATCCAACAGCCCATGGAGAATGGTCCTAACAAAGCCTCTGGGCCTGGAAAAGGAATCTAGTTTGTAGTGCTTTGTAAAAGTATGTACAGAAGACCAAACTGCTGCCTCTTGAAAACTTTGAGTCTACCTCTTTTCAAAACACCAATGAAGAAGTCAAAGCTCTAGTAGAATGTGCCCTGACCCTGCCTGGAACAGACTTGTTATGGTAGGAATACAAAACAGACAGCATAGGAAAACCATTTAGAAAAGCTCGGCTTTAACAAATGTCCTTTTTTTCTTACATTCATGAGAAATTAACTGCTGATCAGAATTTCTGATGACTTTAGTTCTGTTAAAATAGTATCTGAGTCATTTGTGGATGCCCAAAGTACAAATAATCCTTTCCCCCTTCATTTTGGGGTTCTGGAATGAAGACAAGGAGATGGATAGCTTGACTGAAAGTAAAGTTGTATGCCACTTTAGGAATAAGTGAAATATTAGTTCTCAAGGAAACCACATCCGTGTGGAAAAAGAGATAAGACTGACCCAACATGACAGCGAGCAGCTCATTCTTCTTGGAAAAAGTCAGAGCAATCAGCAAAATTGTTTTCCATGTTAAGAACTTCAAATCAACCTGATGAACTGGTTCAAATAGAGCATGAGTTCATTTTATAAAAACAAAATTAAGATCCCAAGGAGGAGCCACCTGTTTTCTAGGTGGAATGGTATGCAGAATTCTCTTCAAAAAATATCTTGACAAGGGAATGCACTGACAGAGGGGGATCCGATACGCAAACATGTTGAAATAACTGACAAAAGAACCTTGACAGAGAAGTAAGAAAGGGCAAGAGAATAATATTTAACACAAATATTGTAGAAGCAGAGAAATATCAGCCTCAAAAGGGTCTTGGTTTTTAATATGGTACCAACTAGAAATAATTTCCATTTGCTAATATACGATTTTCTACTGGCAGGTTTCTTTGTCTACTTTAATACATGCTGGATGTTCTCAGAAATGTGCCTAAAAGGTATTAAACACACTATCATTCGGCTATTGTGAATGAAAGCAAACACATCTACCTGAGGTGTTCTCCATATCTGGATCAAATCTTCGATGACCCCCCTTTTTAATTTCTGTTCATGAAGATTAGTGCTGGTTCTGCTCAGCTTGTCTTTACCAATGATTTCCTCTAGTTAATTGTGCTGAATAGCTATACCCCAGGCTGCAATGGCCAATCAGAAATGAGGACAAGATCTTGAAACCCCTCCCCTGTTTATGCACCCCATCATTGTGGTGTTTACTGTAATCAATTGTAAAGGTCCTGGGAACCACAGATAATAGAAAAGACTGAGTGGATTTGTAACTGCCAACATCTCTTAAGTTTATGTGTTTTAGTCTGTCCTTTTTGTTCCAAAGACCCTAAACTTTTACCCCAAAGACACAGCCCCCAGAGCAAAGTCTGATGCGATTGTTGTTATAGACTATACTGGAGTTGAAGGGAGAATAGGAGATTTAGACTCAGATAAAACTGGTCTTTCCACCAAAGCAATTCCCCCTTTTACAAATCTCAAAACTGGAATCTGAAAAGCTAGGGGGTACTGATATAGGACCATACAGATTTTAGGTACCATTGAATCTTTCCTAGGTGGAACCTGGCAAGAGGAATCATGAGAACTATAGATGCCATGATCCCTTTCATCCCGAGAAATTCCCTTGATGAAGTCCTGGAATGAGTGGAAATTTCAAGAATCCTTCTAGATAAGGATTCCTGTGAAAGGGATTCCAAAATGGTAGACAGCCTGTAAGCACACTGACAGTGCAGCTCCTGCATTCCTATACTATAATCTGACTTCAAACCAGCGCATCGCTTAGGAAAAGTATGCCAAACATCAATGGATTAATGCAGAAATACGAGTACTTACTTGTTTCATCTTTATTTTTCAAAGATTCTCTCATTCTGAAGGAAAAATAATTACTTGTTGGAAACAGAGCCCTGAACTGCATGGTGTGGATTCTTCAAGACTAACAGGCCTAATAAGAGGAAAGTAACAAGAAAAACAACTCTCATAACAAGACTTATTTAAAATTCTGCACTACTACTAGGAATCTAACTATACAAGATTAATGGAGAATCAGCCAGATCGGATGGAAACTGTAATCACAAAAACCAAACTGTTTGCAATTACTACTCCTGAGAAAGAAACCACTTCTAAAAGGCAAAAAATTAACAAGCAACAAGAAGCTGATAAAATGTCTCAAAGATTAAAACAATGGATAATCTGAAAACTGCTTTACAAACAGAAGTGCAGGGTTTCTCTCATAAGCTAACTGCATTTGGCTCTACTCTGGACCAAATTGTGCTTAAGCTTGAACAAAATAAAGCTATAATTATGGACAATGAACTGAAAATAAATGAACTGCAACAAAAAGTACAAACCAATGACACCATAATTAAAGAATTACAGCAAAACATGTTAGACTTGGAAGCTAGAAGCCGGAGAAATAATTTTATCAAAAGAGGTATTCCAGAGAGCTTTGATAATTCACAACTTATTCCAATAATAAAAGAAATACTAAGCTCTCTTCTGGCTAATAAAAATCTCCTGGATGAGATAGTGATCGAAAGAGCTCACAGAGCTATAAAGCATAGACAAACAGGTGATCTTCCTAGACAAATCTAGAACAGACTGCTTAATTCAGCACATGTTCAACAGATACTGTCAGCTTATAAGGTTAAAAAGAATGTTACATGGACAGTGTATACAATTATGATTACTCAAGATCTTCCTTTACAAATTAAACAAAATTGACAGAAACTCAGCAAATACTGCAATTACCTCATTGAAAATAAGATTTGTTTCCAAATGAGATATCCTGCAACTTTAACATTTTATTACAAAGAAGAAAAAATATCCTTGGAAACACCTGACCAGGCAAAATCCACATTTCTGCGTCTCTTCAAAGTAAATTCTGCCTGAGAACTCTTTTCATATCTTTTGATCCAAAAACAACATTTGGAAGGCTAAACAAGTGTTACGGCTCCAAAGAACTACAGGACAGAAGAATATACCACTCTTATGGGAAATTTTAAACAAATGGATGCGGAATGTGTTCTAAATAACTCTGCTTACTTGCCTGTAAAGAAAACCTCTTTGTTACACTGTAATACTTAAGGTACTGTCTTTTAGTAGCTGCCTTTACATTTAAAAGTTACAAAGCTACCTAACACTGTCTGCATAGAGAAATGACTTTAAAGTGCATTTACAGCTTACAAAAAAGAAGTGTTAAATTACATTTAAAAAATGGGATATAACCTTTGATATAATAGTTTAAGTAGTGTAAATATTAGACATAAGTAGTTTCAGTTACAATGTATACTCATTATTCTACTGGCATAATCACTGAGTTGCTTTTAAGTATGTCTATGAGCAAGGTACAAAAACATTTCTCTTTTTTTTTTCTTCCTCTCTGTTTGTTCAGTTGATAGCAATGGTTAATTATTAACATATGAGTTCACAATGATGTGTTTATATGGCTTTTGACAGTGCAGTGTAAAATGAAGATTCCAATACATTTAAAGAACCACAGTTAGTTGCTGTTAGCAAGAATAAGGCAAATGTTGTTGAATTTTAAAGTGCTGCCTTCTTTAAATGTTTAAAATGTATAATCATTATTCTGCTGACATAACCATTGAGTTACTTTTAAATGTGTCTATTAACAAGGTATAAAAACATTTTTTTCTTTTCTCTCTGTTTGTTCAAGTAGATGGCACTGGTTAATTATTAATATATGAGTACACAATGATGGATCTATATGGCTTTTGCCAGTGCAATGTTAAATGAAGTTCCAGTACATTTTAAAGAATCACAGTTAGTTACTGTTAGTAACAATAAGGCAAATGTCGTTAAATTTTAAAGTGCTGCCTTTTTTAAATGTTTAAAATGTATAATCATTATTCTACTGGCATAACCATTGAGTTACCTTTAAAGGTGTCTATGAGCAAGGTACAAAAACATTTTCCTTTTTTTCCCCCCTGTTTGTCCAGTAGATGGCACTGTTTAATTAATAATATGAGTTCACAATGATTGCTTGTATGGTTTCCAATACATTTTAAAGAACCACAGTTAGTTGCTGTTAGCAAGAATAATGCAAATGCTGAATTTTTAAAATGATGCCTTCTTTAAATATACATATATTGTACTTGGTTTTTGAAAATATTGTTTTGTTAACTCTTTAATAACTCTTGAAATGTTAAGAATTATAATATGTTGCTGTTACTACACAACTTTTTATAAAAGCTACTTTTCCTTTTCTCTCTATATAATATCTAAGTGTACAATTAATATAATATTTTAAGAAGTCTGAAAATTAATATGCAGTATATAAATAATAAAAGGAGTGGGATGGGCACAGTCTGTTAGCTGATAACTGTTCGCATTTGGAATAGTATGGGTATTATTGACACCCCTCTGATATATATCTACTCCTTGTTGTTAAAAATAAAAGTTTCTTTTAGTTTCTTAACTCATGCACATTTACAAATACAGAGGGATGGGTAGTTAGGCACCTATTTAGAGTTTAGGAGTACAGAAGTCACAACATTTATTCTTAAGATAAATACACTAGCAGAAAAAGTTTATAACTGTATTTTTGTGTATCAACTAATGAGAAACTTCAACAATATTAATATAAAATGATAACCATAGACTCTTGAAATGTTAAAGGGATGGTAGATAAAAATAAAAAAAATTTAATCATACACCTCACATACCAAACTAAGGCTGATATAACTTTCTTGCAAGAAACTCACTTAGATGACCAACTTTGGGTTAGGGAAAGGAAAAGAAAATGGGTTAAAACAATAGTTGCTGCAAATTATAGTTCCTTGTCCAGGGGAGTGACCATTATAGTAAATAAATCCTTCCAAGGAGAGATTACTTCCTATGAAGCTAACTCAAAGGGAAGATGGGTATTATTTATTACTGAATATCATACTTTAAACAAACCAATATTCTTTCTTAATATACATAGCCCCTGCTCAAATCAACAGCTCTTCATTTATGAAATCTTTAATATATTAGACAAATACCCAAATCATCTGTTTATTGTAGGTGGGGACTGGAATTCTTTACTAAATCTAGATAAGGATAGATAAAAACAGACAGTCACAATCTACCACTACAGCACTTGAAGAATTACAAAATACATTTGAACTAGTTGACCCTTATGTTAAATTTCAATATGATAAAACAATATCAAGATTCACTTTCTTTTCAGCCACTCATAAAACTTGGTCCAGGATAGATGCTTTTCTAATTTCCCTTGCTTTCCTTTCTAACAAATTAAATTATGCTGTATCACCTAGAACTCTTTCAGATCATTCCAAAATTAGACTTTTAATAACTTTCAAGCTCATAAACAAAATATTTCCTATTTCAATACCTGGACGTTAAATCCTAAAATTATACAAAACCAAAAAACTAAACAAGAAATTCAGAATGTGCTAGCCCAACTTCAAAATGATTTTATACCCAATCAAATTCCATATGACATATAATGATGAAGTCTAGTCATTAGACGAAAGCGCTCATCTGCTGTATTTTGTGAGAATATAAGAAGATTTGCATCAACGTTTGTGTCCTGGACTTTACTTTTATATAATGGGCGGCTACCAAGGCGGTCATCAGGGGTATTATTATTCAAAAATCTGCATGGCTCAAAAAAAGTATAACAATCTTAAGAATGAACTAGAGTGTCAAATAAACACTGCTGAACTAGAACTTCAGGAAAAATATTCTAAAGAACTTGAGGAAAAAATAACTGATTGGCAAAAACAATTACACAAACACTATTTAGAAAATATCTCCTTCTTAGAATTAAGGTCAATATATCAATATTCAGAATGGGCTCAAACACCATCAAAATTCCTAGCTAGACTAATTAGCATAAAAAGTGGACCTCCTAGGATCAAAGAAATAAAATATGAAGGACAGGTGAAATATAAAGATCAAGATATAGTGGACGCTTTTGAAGATATTTATAAGAAATTATACAATATACCCTTATCATCATCTACAGACAGATTTGAGGATTTTATTATACATAATATAAACTTTCCACAAATTACAGAAGATCAAAGGAAACTCTTAAAATCACTGATACATTTAAAAGAGATAAAAGCTGCAATAAACAAACTAAAATTAGGTAAATCCCCTGGGCCTAATGGATACACGTCGGGTTTTTATAAGCTATTCATGGAACCTATCTCCAAAGTGTTATTAAAAGTTTTCAACTATATAATACAAAATGGTATAACAGACAAATACTTAAATAACTCCAAGACAGTGTTGATTCCTAAACCGCATTCTGACCCAATAGATCCAGCAAATTATAGACCAACAGCCCTCATAAACACCGATCTTAAGATATTAGCCCATGTTATAGCAAATAAACTTAAGAATATACTCCCCTCTATTATTTCCCAACAACAAATGGGCTTTATGACAAACAGGCAAACAAGTGACAACACCATCCTTTTAGATACCATTGTAAGACTACTTAATAGGGATAAATGCCCCAGATATGCCCTTACAGTAGATGCAACTTAAGCTTTTGATAGAGTAAACTTACACTTTCTCTTTAATATACTGCCTTTATATGGTTTTCCTCAAGAATTCATTAAAATGATCCAGGTTCTCTATCAGAAAGCTTCTACTACTATACAGGTAAATAAACTTATAACTAACCCTATACTCTTATCCAATGGTACAAGACAAGGATGTCCTCTTTCGCCATACCTACTTAATCTTTATCTAGAACCCCTCCTTCTGTTTATTTCACAAAAAAAACTTTCATCATATTCCCAGAATCCACAATACAAATCTTATATACTCGGCCTTTGCTGATGATTTAAATATATACTTCCAACTCCCCACTACTGACCGCCCAAAAATACTTAAAGTTATTGATGAGTTCTCGGTAGTTTCAAATTATAATTTAAATTTAAACAAGTCACACATATTTCCCCTCAATCCTATAGGGCATAAAGAATTGTACTTTCATATGAGTGAGATCAAAAGAAACTACCAGATAAAATATCTAGGAATAATATTTACTTCAGACTTCAAAGATATTATAAACAATAACCTACTAACTACATGGACTAGTATTCAAAATGATATGGATAGATGGAAGAACATTAATATCTCTCTACTGTTAAAAGCTAATGTTGTCAAGATTAATTTTCTACAAAGAATACTCTTTCAATTAAATGCTACCTTTTTAAATATTCCCCAAAACGTCTTCCTTGCCATGGAAAAAGCTATATCAAGATTCTAATGGTATCCCAAATCTACCAGAATTAAATATGCAAAACTTGTACTCGCCAAAGATAAGGGGGGATTGGGGTTACCTGATTTGAAGCTTTACTATAGTATAAGTACTGTATAGAGACTAATAAAAATAATAAACTATGACTCATATATAAATACTTGGACACCCCAGTGGACCAAAATCTGGTATGATCAGTTGAAATATCTTGGCTGTAATATCAAATCCTTACCATTCTTGAATTTAAACCAGGCTAGAATTTAAACCAGGCTAGCATATACACAAAGAATTTAAACCAGGCTAGCATATACACAAAGAATTTATACCCACTAATTAAAAACATGATTCTTACAACACTGAAACTATTTAAATCATTGCAATTAGCTGACGCTTTTGCCCTTATACAACCGTTACATCTAAATACTAATTTACTAATAAATAATAAACCAGTAAATCTAACAAACTACCCCCTGATAAAAGACTACACAATATGGGATATATACCAATGGAAAGACTCTAACACGAGGCAAATGAGACTTGAACTCAAACTTCCTATGAAATGTAGCATTATCCTTAACCAACTTCATCATCTTATAAATGCTAAATTCTCACAAATACACACTGACTTACAGAACATAGATTTAGTTAAATTAATACTTGAAAGTCTTGTGATTAAAGGGAAAACAATTTCTAGGACTTATAAAATTACAATGAGTGCAAAACATCAGAATTCTTTATTATTTTCAAATTATTTGCAAACGAAAAATCAATCACTGACTGAAGAAAATAAGAAACTAGCCATTGAAAATACAATCAAATTCATTCCTTTCAAGAAGCTGTTATATACACAAATTATGGTAAATAACAATCTGTATTATACCTCATCTAAATTAAATAAATTCAATCCTAACTTTTCGCCTATATGTCCCCATTGTCCTGATCAAACAGCTGATATTTTAAATGTCATGTGGAACTGTACTAAGATACACAACTTATGGTGTTCCTTGAGAGTAAGATTAGAGAAGATGGAATATGAAAAATCAACCCTTACTTGGGAGAAAGCTATATTGTACATTAATATCAATCAACTCCCAAAAATATTAAAACATGTCTTTATTACGATGTGTGCCCTTATTAAATTCTTTATTACAAAGAATTGGAATGTCATGTCACCAATTACATTGGAAAATTTTAGCAATCTTGCTATCAAATATATCTCACCTCACAAATTAATTTATTCAAAAACAAAAAACAAACGCTATTACCAAAAATATTGGGGTTACTTGCTAGATATAATTTTTGACAAATAAAATTTGCCTACAAATTGTCATAAAAAGCTAACCTTTAAATAAGAAATGAATGTAGTATAAATAGCCTTTCTTGCATCTTCTCCCTTTTCTTAGTATATGTGTAACTAGATATTTTTCCTGAACATACAAATAAATGGTTACATTTCTATTTTTACTTTATATATAGACTATCCCCATTCTAACTATCCCTTATGAGACCAAATGAACATAAGAATTCTCATACTTTACTTGACGATGTAGTGACTTCTTGTGTATATATTGTATATACATACATATATATATATATATATATATATATATATATATATATATATATATATATAATTTTCTCGGAACGAGATTGCTGTCTTTTCTTTAGATAGGTATTTGTATTGTTTATTTGTGTTTTTGAGTTACCGTATTGTTGATATTATTTGAAAAAAGAAAACTGAAATAAAGAGATTTTGAAAAAAAAAAAAAGATTCCTGTGGAAGAAAAGTTCTTTGAAATAAAGTATCCAGGAGAAGTACGGGTGTGTGCCAAGACAGAAATGCTCTACTGATTAAGATGTGTGTGTGTGTGTGTGTGTGTGTGTGTGTGTGTGTGTGTGTGTGTGTGTGTGTGTGTGTGTGTGTGTGTGTGTGTGTGTGCATGCACTGGTTAAATATACCTGGTGGTTAGTGTTACTCAGGCTCAAACCCTGTACCTTAGCCACTAGAAAGAATTCTCTACCCATACCACCACTTCTGATGCAGGGAGTTGAGTCCATAACTCTCAACTGTCCAGATTTTTGTCTGGCTCATACTTTTGGTCTATTCCTCTTAAGATTTGTGGTTTTCTGGCAAATTAGTGAGAAAGGAATTCACTAAATATTGCCATTTAAGTTTCAGTCTTTCTCTCTTTCAGGAAATGCATGGTAACACAAAGCATTTTATTCTAGCAACTTGGTAAGATTATACAAGCAATGTTTAAAACGTGTCCCTGGTTTTGGGCCTTTATCTCTCTCCCCAAAAAATGTTGTCTTTCTCCAGACTTCTTGTGCTGCAAAGATGAGAGATATAGTTGAGTGTCAAGTGGATTTTACAAGAAGCTGAGTGCTTCAGGGCAAGAAAAGTTTAGTGCTGCTTATGTCAAGTCTGTTTGCATTGTTAGTAGCATAACAGGTAGTATACTTGCTTTTGATGCAGAAGGGTCATGGGTTCTACTCCCACAGTATTTTGATGGGTTGCTGATACTGTATTGTGTTGTACTTTAAAGGGACTGGATGCTGCAGTCCTGAAAATGTCCTCCTCTGGAGGAGATACCTAGCAATTGTGAACATGTTGTCAGTTTGCCATCCATTCCCTATTGCAATATTACTCACTTATCATTTTTTTATGTAACAGAGGCAGTTTATTCTTCAAGGGCAACAGGCACTTTGTTTCATCTACAGATGAAGTATAATGCTGCTTGCCAGCAGCAACCTCTTCATTAATTACAGATCTCTTTAATGTGGAAGTATATAGATGGCTTTTATTTCTGCAGAGATTGTACATATTTACTGATATTGGTGGATTGTAATGACAGAAATTTGAGTAGACTTTTATGATGGAAATGTTCTGAATTGGGCAGTTTTGTCATTATTGATTCATACATTTTGTTTCATTAAACTGCGGTGGTGGTGCTGCGGTAGCGTTGTCCCGTTCGATTCTCAGCTAGAGCGTCTTCTGTGTGGAGGCATACGTGAATGGGGCGTGCCTTCATTGAAGGTTGTGCGTCAAGGCTGGTAACCCGGTACATAAAAATCCACTACCAATCATTAGCGGACCGGAGTTCTGCTGTGGCGACCCCTAACCGGGAAAAGCCGAAAGACACAAACAAACAAACATTTTGTTTCATTGTTTATTAAAAGAATGTTTAAAATTACACATTTAAAACATATTCTAACAAGTGGTGCTGTATTACACAAGGAATGCAATTTAATACAATAAGGATGGTGAATCAAAGAATAAATACATGTATGCATGGCCCTAAAAATGTGTGCAAGGAGCCTATGGTTTGAAAACAGCCCAATGGTAAACTTAATCCTCCACTGGCCAGATGCATTTTCTATGAATGTGGGTTTTCATGCTGTTTCAATGAATGTGAGTTTTGCCATCTCAATGAATATAAGTTTCAATGGCAGAGAAGTTTACTGCTCATGCTAAGTCTGTTTTCATTGCAAGATTGTATTGTTTGTTTAGCAAATGGCTATCTGTGTGTGCTATTTTATTTCAATATCCATAATTATTGCAGAATTAAATAGAACAGTATGCAGATTGATAGATTTGAAGTGTGTGTATGGTAACTGGTGATAAATAGTCAAATTATGGAACAGTGGAATGGCTGAGGAGGGGGGTGCTGCTGCTTGGGGGGGGTGTAGGGGGTTGCTGCAGGAGGGGCTGGTCTATTACCCTGCCTAGAGCCCTATTTAACCATGATCTGGCTCCGGTATTTAAAGTAGGAAATACATATGCAAAACTAGTTGCAGTTTAACTACATTACAAGGTACCTTTTTATTCCTATGCATTTAAATAATGTAAGGAAATGACTGAAGTGGCTTTCTTTGGGAGTGACCTACCTGTGGGTGTGGCTCAAACAGGGGTGTTTCATGAGTATGGTGTGGGTGGGGCTCAAGGGGCATAGGAGCACTACTTCGTCTAGGATGCCGTTATGGCTAAGGACAGCCCTGACACTTTGTGAACATCCTTGGAGTAATGGATAATTCAGGGTGTTTTTTTATGCAGGAAATTGATAAAGGCAATAAGGTAGAAGTACGAGTTAGTATAGTGAAGGAGATGTGTGTTGGGGATTATGAATGCAGTCACCTTAGTGAGGTCTGTTACCTTGTCAATGAAATATGAGTTAAACAAGGATGCTTTCCATGCAGTTAAGAACCCAACCCACTCTGATCTCTTGCATCTCTGCAAGACAAACAGCAAATGATTTGGGAAGAGGGTATGGCTCACTTCTAGTTCTGATTGATGTGTAAAGGCCAGAACTTCTCTGGGTCATTTGAATTTTTTTTTTTTTGTATGTTCCTTTTAGTATGATTATGTAA